>NC_045430.1:34463040-34769540 GCF_902635505.1 Sarcophilus harrisii
GAGAACTGATGAATTGATATTTGTTCTGAGAAGCAATAGACATCCACCAGAGTCCATTTAGCAGGGGAGTTACATCATCACATCTGCGGTTAAGGTAAATCTCTTTGGAAGCTAGGTAGAGGATGAATTGTAGTTGCAAAAGTTTTGAGGGAGGGAAGACAATTAGAAAGTTGTTGCAATAATTTAGGCAAAAGGCAATAAGGGCCTGAATTAAGGTGGTAGATACATAAGTATAGAGAAGAGATTGAATTAAATCTGAAAGGTATCATGCAAAAAGAAATAGCTAAATTTGGGAAATGATTGAATATGAAGGGTAAATGAGAGAGAGTGGGCAAGAAAAAATTCCAAGGGTCTGAGAATGAAAAACTTGAAAAAATGGTGGTCTTTAACAAAAATAAGAAAATTGGAAGATGAGTGGATTTGGAATAAGATTTAATCTACTTGAAAAAGAATTTATTATTTTGGAAATGTTAGGTTTGAGATATCTCAAGGACATCCAATTCCAAATGTTCAAAAGATAATTAATAACAGTGGAAGGTGGATGCATCTAAGTGCATAGTTGCTAGCGATCTAAACTTGAGGAGAAGAAAACCTAAATTTGACTCCTCCCTCAGACACTTATTAATTGTACTGCTTTGGTCACATCACTTAATCTCTGTTTGCTCATTTATAATATGTAAATTAGGTTACATGGGGTCTTTAAGGGAGAATATAGCACCTCTGGTTTCAGGGCTCACTGAACCCTTTTCAGGGCCGTTCATCCAACTTTGGTGTTTACATGACACTCAGTTCTTATCTGTGGCTC
The DNA here is from genome assembly GCF_902635505.1 of Sarcophilus harrisii. NCBI lineage: Eukaryota > Metazoa > Chordata > Mammalia > Dasyuromorphia > Dasyuridae > Sarcophilus > Sarcophilus harrisii. The sequence continues at coordinate 34,463,846 of NC_045430.1, forward strand.
AAACAAACATGTATAGAGACCAGTGAACTTAGAGTTAACCAGGTTGTGGGTAACTGAGGGGAATCAAACACATTGGTGATTGGGGGAGGTATGTATTGTAAGCATGTGAATAATTCCCTTTGCAAAATAGGCAGATGAGAAATTTTTTTTTTTTTCCTAATGGCCATGAAGGCAGCTGAAGCAGGAGTGGTAAAGCACTTGGAGCTGGTCAGAGATGAAGACGCTGAGGTCATCCACTGCATCCCACGTTGCCAGTGGTCTTGACTTTTATTTTGCCACTGGTCTGTGATGACTCTGGAAGAGACAGTGAGGTTCATTAAACTCTTCCTCACTTAAATCCAATTCACACATGAGTCAAGACATCACCTACAAAGTCATTATTCCTCTTGGAATATCAAAGACAAACAACAAATTATAATGTATAATACAAAACAGGCTTCCCCAGGAGTGTAAAGATAAAACATATAAAGAACATATAAAAGACTATATAAATATGCTTCATGATTTCATCACATCCCATGGATTCAATTATCATCTCTGAATTGATAATTCCCAAATCTTCTTATCCAACCCACATTCTCATTTCTCTAATTACCTATTGAACTCAAAATAGATCCATATAGATATGCATATATGTAATAGTATAAAACAATATACACATCCATGTAAAATATATGTTATAAACATATACACACATGCATCTACATGTGTAGCATTTATACATATTAAGTTTAGTTATTTATTAATTATCTATTATCCCTGTGTGTATACATATACATACCTGGTTATGGATATCTATAATTACATCTGTATCTATATCTGTCTGTCTATCCATTTATCTATCTGTTCTCTATCTCATCTATCTATCTACATATCTATCTTTGTATCATTTATATAATGTTTATAGATTGTTCACTATTTCACAGAAAGCCTGATAGATATGTGGTCATATGGGAGTGCTGAGCTTATTGGGAAAAATGTGTATTAAGTATTAAGTAATAAAGGGGGAAAATCAACAAAAATGATATGTATTAGGTGAATAAGCACTGTATCTCCATATCAAGGTCGAGAAAAAGGAATTGAATAGTCAAACCTTTTATTTTGATGTTATTATTACCTACAAAATACATGTGTGAAGTACTTCCTTCTCTTCCTAAATTTAAAAGAATAATAGACTGATACATAATATTGCATTCATCCCCAACCCCTACCCTCAGTAGATGATTTTTGCCCTAATTTTGTCCAGAATCATTTATTCCTCTCACTTCCAAGGCACCAATATGCACTCATGCGCTAGGTTAGAAAGACATCTCCCCATCACCAATACATCCACTCTTTCTACCTTCAGATACAATTTAAAAATTCCCTACCCAAATAAAAAAAAGTCCTCCCAAGAGACATATATTAATGGCACAAATATCAAGTACGTATTAAAAACATGTACAGCATGTGATAACTACAAGTCTATACAGAGAGATAAAATCCAAGGTAGGTTGTAATTGAGAAAACTCATAGAGGATTGAGGAAAGGCTATATGTAGAACATGGTGTCTGGGCTGCCCCTGATGTAGAAATGATCAGGGCCATACAATAACAACAATATTATGAAGATAATAAAAATGAAAGACAAAATCTGATCAATGAAATGGCTGATCACAGATGACTAGTGATAAAAAATACTCCCCATATTCTAACAGACGTGTGATAGAATCAATATGCTAAGATATAGAGGGATAGAGCCAATATATTTATTTTGCTTTTCTGCATTGTTACAAGGATTGTTTTTCATTTGCTTTTGTTTGTTTTGTTTTCTAATTGACTTTTGTTTTTCCTATTGGTTGGGAATTAGGAGAGAAGAAAATAAATACTTGATAACTTTTTTAAAAATTCATTTAAATTTGAAAAGCAATAGAAAGATACTATCTGGCAGGGATAAAGAGGAAGCATATTCTACAAATGTGGGAGGGTATAAACTAGAAAATGGGAACAGCCAATAATTCAGGTTGGCAATTCATCACAGGAACTTAAAATCAGGATCTCAAAGACATTTTTCAACATCATCTAGTTCAGTCCCTTCACTGTATAGGTGAGAAAATCAAAGAATAAGGAGACAAGTTACTTGCCAAAATTTAGCTAACTGGTTATGAATAACTTAGTCAATAAGTGAGATTGTCAAATCCTCTGAGTTCCAAGTCTTCACTCTGTATTATACCTTTCTAGTTTTACACTCACATTTGTTTTAGAGGTTAGAGTAGTTAAACTTCTTTGAGACAACCCTCCTCCCTCTCAATTTTGAAGTATTTCATGGACAGCTTGAGGCCAATTCCAAAAAGAAGGTGCCCAACTATTATTACTTTCCTGGAAGAAACCCTCAGAGGTAAAGTCTTAAATTATTATTTTTTTTTTACATCATGCTTCATCCAGATTTAATTTCTTTTTCATATCTTCTTCAGCTCTCTGGTATTATTGAGGTTCTCTGAACAAGGCCTATGGCTATTCATTGGTGGTGAGTCACTGTCAAAAGAGGTCAATCTGGTTTAAAGAGGAGAAACTTATAAAACTGATGAATCTTTCCTTGAAATGCTTGGGTATTAAATAGCTGAGAAATACAGATTTCAAATGTGAAATGATTATCTATGCTTAATGTCAAAAGTTCAAAACTGGACTCAATAATTTTGTGAATAAAAACTTTCATTCCCCGGAGTCATCAAACACTTATTTAAAAATAAACTTCATTTGTAGGTCTCCTTTATTTAATTTTTTTGTCTTTGTCTATTTACCTTCACCTTACAATACTGTAATACTGAATTACAATACTCCAAAAATGGAGTATTTTTTTACTATGAATTTTCTTCATATTAAATAGGAAGCATTTCTAAAACTTCCTTCTTATTTTATGTTAGAGTACTCAAAAAGTGATAGGCATAGTGGGTCAATGGATAAAATTATAAATTTAAAATCAAGAATACTTGAGTTCAAATCTAGTCTCAGATAATTCTTTGCTCTATGACCTTGAAGACTTCACTGAGCTGAGATTTGAACTGAGGTCTTCCTGACTTCAAGTCCAATCCCCAGAGCTATCCAGGTGACTCTAATTGTATACTCCTCCCTTTGAATCACCAGCACATAGTACATAGTAAGAATAATAGCCAATATTTGTATGGCATTTGAAGCTGGGTAAAGCCCTTTATATACCTTATTTTACTTGATCAGTTTGACGATCCTGTGAGGTAAATGCTTCATTTACAGATTATAAAACTGGGACAAACAGCTCTTAAGTGACTTGCCCCAGGTTGCTTCTAAAGCAATATTCAAATTTAAGCATTCCAGAGTGAAAGCCCAATGCTCTAATCACTAGTTTATCACTGTATTTGGTGCTTAATAAAGTCTTATTGATTAATCTTTAAAGAAAAATCAAACTAACACTCTTCAATATATCACCTTGCCAATGATCCTTTTTACTTTTAAAAGGGTGGGACAGAATGGGGTGAGGTTAGAGTGAGTCACCACATATTCCATGATTCTCTAATCCATTATTCTGGGAATAATAACCCAAATGTGGAAGCAAATGCTTTAGGCCCTTAGGCCCTCCTCTGCAAAGAGATGCTTACCCAAGTGAATTGAGAAGCCAGAATGGAAACTGCCCTGAAATCACTGGTAATCAGCTTTCCCCACTGCTCTATATGTCACCCTAAGAGGGCTTTCTGAAGGGTCCATTACATCCTATTCCCTTGGTGTTGTCGAAGGGGAACTAAAATAGAAGCATTCATGCATTGGGTTTTAAAAACAAGACATTTGTTTAGAAGGGCACATGAGGGAGCAAAGTGCTATAAAATATAAAAACTTTAGATGACTTTGCAAATAGTGTCAACTCTTTGGCCTAGAGCTTAACTCTAAAAAGTCTATTTGTGGAATAATGAAAATTCCAGGCTATGTTCTAAAATAATGAGAAAAATAATGTACCACAGATAATAGATTACTGGACTTGAGTGCAGGAGGACTGGGTTCAAATCCCTCCTCAAATATATACTAGTTCTGTTACCATAGTGAAATTATGTTGATGATGTCAGGGCAGCAATTCCTAGTTTAAAATAAACATGTGACAAATTCATAATGGCCATTCTCTTTGCCAAAAAAGTGGGTTTATTTAAGAGAAAAAGGTTACAGACAAAATGGAGAGATAAAATAAGCACCAGAAGTGAAAAATATGAAATATGGGAGACCAATAGGATTATCATTAGCAAGGCAAGGAATTTGTAAGAATTCATTAAAGGAATACATTATGAGACCTAAACATGCCAGCTAGAAAAAGGAGAGAGACTCCATTAAAGGGAAAGCACTATGAGGAGCGATGAGCTCCACAAAAAGTGGGACCGTGAAGCTAAACTTATCTCTATCAGAGCCTTTTTCCTTCCTGCCCATCAATGCTCCAGTTTTTCTCTGCTGACTTCACCCAGCCATACAGGACCTCATCAATGTGGCCTGTCTCATATGTCAAATGAGTTAAAAAGCCTGTTTTAAAAAATATATTGAAACGGCATTTGTACAGTCCTTAACATATTGCATGACATGTTTGAGGCACTTAATATACTTTATTTCCTTCCCTTTGTCATACATTTCTTCTCTTATGGTTTGTTGAAAGTCTTCAGGAGTTATAGAAAATACAAGTGAAAATGATGAGTTCTCTCTCTGGTCAATGTATTAAGTAGCAAACATAAATTAAGCACCTACTTTAATTCAGGTACTATGATATGTTCCATGGACCCAAAGAAAAAAAAAAAGTTCTGTTTTCAAGGAAAACTCTCTTGAAGAAGATACCCTGTATATATATAAATATACACAAAATAAACACTGACCAGGAGATCATTATACACTTCAACAACAATACTATATGATGATCAATTGTGATGGATGTGGCTATCTACATCAATGAGAGGATCCAATTCAATTACAATTAATCAGTGATGAACAGAACCAGCTACACCCAGCGAAAGAACATTGGGAAATGAGTGTGGGTTGCTTACATTTTTGTTTTTCTTCCCAGGTTATTTTTACCTTTCTAAATCTGATTTTTCTTTTACAACAAGAGAACTATATAAATATGTACACATATATTGCATTTAAGATATACTTTAACATGTTTAAAATGTGTGCAACTGCCTGCCATTTAGGAGAGGGAGTGGAAGGAGGGAAGGGAAAAGTTGAAACAGAAGAGTTTGCAAGGTCATTGTTGAAAAATTACCCATGGATATGTTCTCTCAATAAAAATCTATAATAATAATTAAAAGAAAAAAGTTCTGCAAAACAGAGCTTTTTGAATTTGATCCTCAAAGCCATAAGGAACCACTGGAATTTGTGGAGTAGGAAGATGTCATGATCAGATATCCTTGATCTCAATGTTTTCTTTTTGAGATTTTGTCTAAATTATCCTGTATGTAGCATGATTGTTCATGGGTGTTTGCAAATATGTTATATCCTCCACTAAATTGTGAACTCGTAGAGAGTTGTTGCTTTTTGCCTTGCTTTTTTCCCCCAGTGCTTAGCACAGTGACTGGCACATAGCAGACATTTAATAAGTTCTTGATATCTCAATTTGACTAACTCTTTGGGCAGGCAAAAGAGGAAGATTATATTTAGAAATGAATCTAATATAAAAGTAAAAGTTATTGATAAAAATTAAACATTTAAAAAAAAGAACACATTACTCAAACACCATTCTTGTATCATGTCTTTATCTGTATGGTCATATTATAATATGGAAATAGGATGAGCTTTCTTTTGAATAAAGCTCATTCATACATTTTGAAAAAAAAATAACATTTTAATCCAATAAGGGATTTTAAAATAAGACTAGAATAAATATAACATCAATAAAATGATAATGGAATAAAAAGTTGGTATAAATGCGATGTGGACTTTGAAACCAGCTTTTTCTCCTTCCTTATCGTAGAGGAACTCATTCAGCTATTATAATCAAGTAAGCTAGTTCTCCCAGCTATGGGAGCTATATACATATAGAATGGTGAGAGGTAAAATTCCCCATTGTCTCCTTGTCTCAATACTCTCTACAAGTGTCTTGCTTAGCATAATTTTAGATGGGTCTGGGACCTGATCAGCTAGGTGGATTCCATCTGCTCCTTTTTGTTCCCATCTTTATTTCTTCTCCTCCCCTGAAATGGTGGGAAAAACCCAAAGTTATATTTCCCCTATAAAAGATGTGCTTATGACCAAGACTTTTACTGAATCCTTTCCATGATTAAGCTGGCTATGAGATACTCTTCAACTTATAGTGTTTTCCCTCTAATGGCATCTTCCTCCTGGTTAATTGTGAATTTTGCTAGGGAACTCATCTTTTTCCCTGCTAATTCACAAACAAAATAACAAAACTTTGTAATCTGTAATGGATGTCTTGTCATGTTTGTTCCATGTTGTGAACTGAATCCTTATTAAGAAATATTTATTTAAAATTTTAAAACAATTTAGTATGCTCCTGAATCTATTTCTGTTTACCACTCATAGTACCTACTTTATTTCATCATTTGGAAAGGGGGGATATAATCAATGCTATCCTGATTCAATGATTCCCCCCCCAACCCAGTTAAGGAAAGTATAGAAGATAGGGAACAGTTATAAATAAAATGTGGTATCAAAATCTTAAGGATAATACCAAAAAGATCCTTCTGAGGTGTTAAGAGGTCATCCTCAATAAAATTAAAGTGTGGATAGGCTTTAAATGTGAAGAATCATGCATGTTTCTAAAAAAAAAAACTCCAACATACATCTTTGGACAGGGTCTGATGAAGCCTATGGGATCTTTCTCAGAATAACCATTAAAAATATGTAATATATCATATGAAACCAATCTTATTGAAATACAGATATCAAATGTTCAGATTTTTTCAGTCGTGTGCAACTTTTTGTGACCCCGTTTCTCAAAAATAGAGAATAATTTGCCATTTCCTTCTCCAACTCATTTCACTGATGAGAAAACTAAGACAAACAGACTTAAGCAACTTGCTCAGTCACCTAGTTATTAAGTGTCAGAAACTGCATTTGAATTCAGAAAGAGAAGTCTTCCTGACTCAAAACCCAGTGCATCACCTAGGTGCCTTGGGTAATATATATATATATATATATATATATATATATATATACACATATACATATGCACACACATGTATTTAAAGGTATATAACCTGTTTTCATATTGTTTACATATGTGGGTACACAACACATGTGTTGTATGCACATATAAACACATATGCATGCATTTATCTATATTTATAATCTATTTATCCATCTATTCTTGTACATATTGTGTATTAAAAGTTCACAGAACTAAGATCAAGAAACTTTGTTCTAGTGACTCGAAACAGAAGATAATTCTGATGAATGTGAATCAAGAAGTCAAAAAGGAAGGCAGGTAATGGAAAAAAAAGAATTCAATAAATGAGAATAATTATTCCTTGCTTCTTGAAGAAGGAAAGTTTTCTTTCTCCTACTTTCCTCATCATTGTCTATGTATTTCACAACAGAGCAAGATCTCCAATGGGGCACAGGACTAACAAATCCTGAATGCTATGCCAAGCAAATATGACGCACCCAAGGGGAAAGAGAGTAAGGAAAAGGAAACCACAAAAAAAAAGAAACGGCATTTCTGATCTTCATCCTAAGAGGCATTAATTGCATCAGACATGTACTTCCCTGTAGTTCATTTATGCATATGTCTATTCTTCTCACTGATGTCTTGTGTGGTTGTTGGTATATAAAACTTGGGCTTATATGGAATTTAAAAAAAAATCGTATTTATAATAGATTACAAGAAATGTTGTTTCTTTAAGAAATAAAGAACAAAGCAAAAGACAGTTCCAACTCTCAAAAAGCTCACTGCCTAATGGAGAGAGGAAAAAACACAGGAAAGGAAAACAAAACAAAACATGACATTCAATAAGGTAAAACTGTTTATATCCCTACATGAGATGATAATATCTGTAACTCTTAACTTTCTCACTATTAGGACAGTTGGATGGAATATACTTAGATTGTGGTTATAAGTTGACTTTGATGTGATGATAAAAAATAACTAAAGGGTTTAAAAAAGATTTTTGGGGAGAAAAGGAAAGGGAGAAATAGAATGGGGTACATCATATCACATTAAGGGGTCTGAAGGACTTATCAAAGTAGAGGTTAAGAAGAGAGGAGATGAGCATTGTTTCAAACTTACTCATTGGATATGATTCAAAAAAGAAATAATACATACACTCAATTGGGTAAAGAAATCTATCTTATACTATAGGAGGAGAAGGAAAAAAGAAAAGGGACAGAACGATAGAAGGAAAGACAGATTGAGAGATATGGAAGGAAGGCTAAAAGGGAAGAGAAAGAAAAATATAAATGGAGGTGGAAGTAGGATGGAGGGAAACACAATTAGAAATCATAATTGTGACTATAAATGGAATGAATTCTCCCATTAAGAAGAAGTATGTAGCAGAGTGAGAATAATACAAACAAACAAAACAACCCTACATTATGTTGTTTGCAAGAAGCACATTTGAAGTAAAGAGACATACACACATATAGTAAAGGTAAAAGGCTGGAGCAGAGTATACTATGCTTCAGGTGAAGTTAAAAGATGAAAACAAACAAACAAACCAAAACAAAAAAAACAAACTGCAACAATTCTGATCTCAGACAAACCAAAAGAAAAAATAGAGGTAATAAAAAAGACAAGGAAGGAAATTACATTTTGCTAAAAGTTAACAGACAATAAAGTAATATCAAAACTAAACATATATGCACCAAGTGGCATAGCATCTAAATTCTTAGAGGATGTTAAGTAAATTACAGGAACAAAGAGATAGCAAAAGTATGATATCTCTTTATACCAGTCAAACTATCAAAAACTATTTTTGAGTGAGTTAGAAAAAATAATTGCAAAATTCATCTAAACAAACAAAAGATCAAGACCGTCAAGGGAATTAGTGGAAAAATGAAAAGGAAGGTGGTGTCAGTTTTTAAATTTTCAAAAATCAATAATCATCAAAATTGCTTGATACTGGCTAAGAAATAGAGTGGTGGATCAATAAGATAGAATAGGTACACAAGACAACAGTAATCAATGACAAAAATAATCTGGTGTTTGATACACCCAAAGACTCCAGCTTTGGGGATAATAACTTGCTATTTGACAAAAACTTCAAGGAAAACTGGAAGATAGTATGGCACAAATGAGGAATTGACCAACATCTCACACCACATATCACGATACATGGGTACATGAATTAAACATAAAAAGAATTGGGAGAGCAAAGAATAGTTTACCTATCAAATCTATAGAGAAGGGAAGAATATTTGAATGAAGAAAAAAGAAAGAACATTATAAAATACAAATGGATAATTTTGATCACATCAAATTTAAAAGTTATTGCACAAATAAAATCAGTGTAATCAAGATTAGAAGGAAAGCAAAAAGCTGGGAAACAAATTTTACAGTCTTTTTTTTTCTAAGAGTTTAAATTCTCAAATATATAGAGAACTGAATCAAAATGATAAGAACACAAGTCATTCCCCAAATGATAAATGATCAAAAACATGAATAGATAGTGTTCAAATGAAGAAATTAAAGCTATCTCTACTGATGTGAAAAAATATATACTATTGATCAGAGAAATGCAAATTAAAACAACTTTCATGTACCATGTCACATCTATCAGATTAGCCAATATGAAAGAAAAGAAAAATGATAAATGTTGGAAAAGATATGGAAACATTGAAAAAAACACCTGTTCCAATGTTGGTAGAGACATGAATTGATCTAACCCTTCTGGAGAACTAATTGGAACTATTCCCAAAGGGATACCAAGCTTCATGAACTTTGATCCAACGATACCACTCCTAGGTCTGGATCCTAAAGAGATCCTTTTTAAGGAGAAAGGTTTCACATGTACAAAAATATTTATAGCAGCTTTTTTGTGGTGGCAAAGAATTAGTAATAGAGAGAATGCCTGTCAGTTGGTTAATGGCTGAACAAATCAAATATGAATGTCATAAAGTGCTATTGTGCTATAGGAAATGATTAACAAGTGGATTTCCTAAAATCCCTAGAAAAGCTTTATGTGAATTGATATTGTGTGAAGTTAGAAGAACATTGTATATGGTAATAGTAACATTGTGCAGCCTTTGGCATTTGAGAGTAATTAGAAATGAAGGGGCATGTAGGTGGTGCAATGGATAGGGCACCGGTCCTGAAGGTTCAAATCTGGCCTCAGACACTTATCACTTCCCAGCTGTGTGACCCTGGGCAAGTCATTTAACCCCAATTGCCTCAGAAAAAAATTAGAACTAAGCAAATGGATCTTTAAAATTTCACAATAAATAATAAAATAAAACCAAAATAATAATAATAATAATAATAATAAAGACAATGTGAAATATCACACTGGAAAAACAATGGACCTGGAAAATTGATTCAGAAGTGATAATTTTTAAAATTATTGGACTACCTGAAAGTCATGTCCAAAGAAAGAACCTGGATACTATCTTTCAAAAATTATTCAGGAAAACTGCCCTGCTGTTCTAAAACCAGTGGGTAAAATAGAAATTGAAACACAATCACCTTTTGAAAGAGATTCCAAAGTTTAAAATTCACAGGAATACTGTAGCCAAATTCTAGAGCTTTTAGGTCAAAAAGAAAATATTGTAAATAATCAGAATGAAGCAATTCAAATATTGTGGAACCACAATCAAAATAGCACAGAATTTAACAGCTTCTACATTAAAAGATCAAGAGCTTGCAACATGATGCTCCAGAGGGCAAAAAGCTTAGGATTACTACTAAGAATCATCTACCCAACAAAACTAAGTATAAACCTTTAGGAGACAAATAGCTATTCAGTGAAATAGAGAACTTTCAGGCATTCTTGATGAAAAGACCAGACCTGAAAAAAATATATATTTTCAAATAAATCTCTTGGGGGTGGAAAATGTCATCTCTGCATCCAGAGAGAAAATTGTGGAGGCTGAATATGGATTGAAGCATATTATTTTAATCTCTCTTTTTGGTTTGTTGGTTTGTTTTCTTTTTCTTTCTCATGTTTTTATTTTTCCTTTTGATCTTATTTTTCTTACACAATATGACAAATATGGAAATTATTTAACTTTTTTTAGATTGCTGTCTTGGGGATGAGGGACGGGAGGAAAGGGGGAAATTTAGGAACACAAAGTCTTATGAAAATGAATGTTGAAAACTCTTTTTATGCGAATTTGGAAAAATAAAATACTATTGAAGAAAACAAAATAAAACATACCCCCCAAACAGAAAACAACAACAAATAAAAGAGCCCAAAGAAGCATAAAAAGGTAAACAGGAGTGGGAAAGAGTAAATTGTTTACATTCCTACATGCAAAGATTTAACTACTAACATACAAGAACTTTCTCATTATTAGGGCAGTTAAGTGTGTAGATAGAAAGCACAATTTGGAACTATATTTAAAGTACTATAAAAACCATACCTTTTCTTTGACCTATCAATAGCAAAATCACTACTGGGTCTGTATCCTAAAAGAGATTTTTAAAAAGGAAAAGGGCTAATATACACAAAAATTATTATAACAACTTTTTTCTGGTGGCAAATAAAGGTGATGCACATTAATTCAGGAATGGCTAAAAATGTGATATGTGTTTATTATACAGTAGTATTGTGCTACAAGAAAGAATGAGCAGGATACTCTCAGAAAAATCTAGAAAGACATTCATGAGCTGAGGCAAAGTGAAATACAGAGTGTGTATTGTAAAATGATAAGCTGTCAATAATTGACTCTTCTCAGCAATGCAATTATCCAAGATAACTCCAAAAGAGTTATTATGAAAAATGCTATTTATGCCTAGAGAAAGAATTGATGATATCTGAATATATATTTAAACATATATTTTTAAAACTTTCTTTACTCTTCTTGAGGGTTTTTGTTGTTATTGGGGGTTTTTTTGGGGGGTCTTTTTTCTTTCTCAACATGAATGTTATGGAAATGTTTTGTATGACTACACATGTAACTTGTGTCAAATTGCTTGCCTTTTTAATGGGGGGAAAGGTAGACAAGAAGAAAGGGAGAGAATTCAGAGCTCAAAATTTTAAAAATTATTACATTTAGATAGATAAAAATCAAATACTAAGTAAGTTATGATACAAAATGCTATCAATATTAATAAATAAACTACTTAGAAAAGACACAGTAATACTGTAGACTATGATCAATGATTCAAAACAACTCCAAAAAATTCATCAAGGAAAATGCTATGTAAGAACTATGGAATCTGAAAGCAGATCAAACAATATTATTTTAACTCTGTGTGTGTGTTTGTGTTCCCTTTTTGTTCTGTTTCTTCTTTCACAACATGACTAATGTGGAAATATGTTTCCATGATTGTACACAAATAAGCCATCTTGAGGAGAAGAGAAGGTAGATAGGGATAGAGAAAAAACATTGGAACTCAAAATCTTATAAAAAAATAAATGTTAAAAATAATAGTTTCATCTAATTAGAAAAAAAGGTAAAATATTATTTACAAAAAAGAAAGGAAGATTACCTGTTAGCATCTCCTACATGTTTTTGGAGATATTTCAAATCTTCCTTATCATCACTGATATTTTTAAATGGAAGTGTGCAGACATAGGAAACAAAATGGCTCTGCCTCATTTTTATTTAGGTTGTATCACTCACACAGATATTGAATAGACAGCAGCATCAGAGAAAGCCTCTAATTTGTCTCCTGTGTACTAAACATAAAAAGAAGAATGCTTTTGCAACACAGAACACATCTGTCAAACGATTGCTCCGTACAGGTAGTTATTCTCCTTCATTTCTTATTTGCATGATAAATCCTGCTTGACAGCTCTCTGTTCTCAGACTAAATTAGAAAAGTTAACTACATTCTATCCATTATTTATGTGATATACAATCTGGTATTACTTACATTTCTTCAGGTGAACAGAGTTCAAAGGGAATGTGGTTTTTAAACCAGAGCAGGACTGAATATGTATGCTGATTTGAAATGGCTGATGCAGGAATGCCTAAGAGATTACAAAGTGGAAAGAAAATTGCTTTACCATATGTATTGGGATGTGAGGGCTTTGTAAAGTTAGAGAGGGAGGGAAACTTAGGGGAAGGCATAAGGCAAGTGGAAGTAAATGATGAACATTTCAGAGTAAAAAAAAATGTACTCAAGTTTGAGGATTTAAAAATACATTTTGATTTATTATTTATTTTAAACATTTTTTTCTTTTTTAAATTTCAAATTTTCTCCCTTTCCTAATCCTTCCCTGTCTTCTGAGAGGCAAACAATATATCAGCTATATATATTAAATCATACAAAATTTATTTCTGTATTAGGCACATTGTTGTTTTCTAAAGCAACAAAAATTCAGTTCTTTCTAGAGATGGATAGATATTTTTTTCTTGTGAGTATTTTGAAATTGTCTTGGACACTGTATTGACTAAAATACCCAAATCTTTCATAGTTGATTATTATTACAACTTTACTGTGCATAATTAACTCCCAGTTCTTCTCATTTCACTTTTCATCAGTTTGTCTAGGTCTTAGTTTGCTTGTTTGTTTGTTTTTCTCAAACCACCCTATCCTTGTCACTTCTCATAGTATAATAATATACCATTAGAGTAATATTTGCAACTTGTTCAGCCATTCTCCAATTGATGAGCATCCCCTTGATTCTAATTTTTTACCACAACAAAAAGGAGTTGCTACAGATATTTTTACACTGTTTTTTCCCCCTCCTTTTCCTAGATTTTTTGAGATATAAACCTAGGAGTGATATTGCCAGTTTAAATGGTATGCACAATTTTATAGACCTTTTGAACCCAATCCCAAATTCTTCTTCAGAATAACTGGAGACCAGTTCAATAGTCTACTAGCAGTTCATTAGAGTACCTATTTCCCCCTCACTCCTGCTAGCATTTATTATTTATGACAGGTGTGAGATAGAGTTGTTGAAATCTGCATTGCTTTAATCAATATGATTTAGGGCATTTTTTCAAATGACTATAGATAGTTTCGATTTATTTTTCTGGAAACTGTCTATTCCTATCTTGACCATCTAGTAATTAAAGAATGGCTCTTATTTTTATAATGTTTAATAAAATATTTATATATAAATATATATTTTGTATATATTTAAGAAAAGAGGGCTTTATTAGAAACTTGATATAGGTTTTTTTGATGCTATTTTGTTGTTTATGGTACTTTTGTACAATGTAAACTTCTCTTCGTTTAATAAAAAATAATAATTATAACTTTGGATCACACTAAGAATCACCTATTAGGACATAGAAAGAAACTCATTAAATCCAATCCTTTTATTTTACAAGTGAAGAAAACAAAACTCAGAATCTAAGATGACTTGTCCTAGTTGACATAGATACTTTAGTAAATGGAAAACCCAGAATTTGAATCTAGCTGTTCTGACGGCAAATGCAATATATCCTACCAATCTTAGCCTTCATGCTAAATGACCTACCAAGTTCTTATATGGGACCTGCTTTACAGACAGAAGGTTAACAAAGAATTCTGAGGAAATGCTGTTGTTAAATCCATGTATGACACAAATTAGACTATTTATAGATAGGGGAATGATTAAACATCTAAATAAATGGAGAGACACATAGATAGATAGATAGATAGATAGATAACTAGATATATGTGTGAATTAATGCATGGATGAAAAGAAAGAAAGAAAGAAAGAAAGAAAAGAAAGAAAGAAAGAAAGAAAGAAAGAAAGAAAGAAAGAAAGAAAGAAAGAAAGAAAAGAAAAAAAGAAAGAAAGAAAGAAAGAAAGAAAGAAAGAAAGAAAGAAAGAAAGAAAGGAAAGAAAGAAAGAAAGAAAGAAAGAAAGAAAGAAAGAAAAGAAAGAAAATAAAAATGGATGGATAGATAGATATATAGACATATTTACTATATTTGGAAATATTTCCATACCTCAAGCAAATTTTGAAGAAGAACTAAATCCAAACTCCATCTTTGCTTACTTATTACCTGCATGACTTCCATTTAGTCATTTAATTTCTCTGGACTTCATTTTCCTCATCTATAAAGACAAGTCCCAGTGACCTTGTAGGTCCCTGCCAATTGTACACATTTTATATTCTGAACCTCAAAGTCATTTTCTTTAAAAAATCAAACAGAATCCACCATCTAACTTCACCAGTGTATCTCAATTCTAAGTCCTATGATCCTTAGCAAGTCAATAATTTACAAATATTCCCTAAATGAAATATGAATTTTCAATTGAGACGGATTAGGCAAAAGTCATATATTTAAATAAGTTGGATGATGAGTGAGGGGGCGTAATTCTTTTTCCCTCTTCCTCCTCCCATCCCCAGCTCCTTTTTGATAATGAATGTTTTCAGTATCTGCTTGCCACAGTGAAGGATGCTCAGTCCAGAAAACATAATAATTTTCTTTGCTTTAGTATAATGTTGATGGTTTCTTCTGTTCTCAAGTGTTTGTCTCCTTTTGTAAACTGGCAGGAAATGAGAAGCAGTCAATTTCTGAAAGTCGAGCACCCTGAAGCTTCCTTTGTACCCAAACTTGAAAACATTTAAAACTAAATTCAATTTTAAAAATGTGTAATCATTATCTGTACAGGCTATGCTTTTTAAATTTAATATACTAAACATGATAATTTTACGAGCAAACCATAATTGTACATAATGCATTTTATGTTCCTTTACTCACAAAGTGAAGCTAGATCTCATGAGTACATAAAAAAATGAGTTCTTTACATATTGCTTTGTCTCCCAAATGTCTATTAAAAAACAACCATAACAACATTCTTTGCCCCATCTCCTACCATCTATACATTACTTTTGTTTAGAGCCATTAGACAGATAGATAGATAGATAGATAAATATATATATATATATATACATATAACCATGCTCTTTGATGATTTTACACTATGATAATTGCACTGAACTTTTAAATATATTTCATATCTCATGATGGAATTTCAAACTCCATAGGATCCTAATTTGAAAAACAATTTAAGACAAGGGAACTTTTCTGGAGCTTCTTTCATTCTGACATATAGGTTATCAAGATACTCAAGTATCACAACATGGAAAGCTGAAATAGTCTGTCCATGTAATGGGGAAATGCTGGCTCTGAGTGTCAGGGAAATCTGATGTCATATCCTAGACTTATATAAGCTTGGGCATGTCCTGTCTTTCTGGGAGTCATTTTCCTCAGCTGTAAAAAAAAAAAAAAAATGAAGAGTTGGACCAAATGGTATTTGGTCCTTTTCAGCTCTAAATTCTAAGCTGCCAATGTTAGTTTCCACTCCTAAAAAAGTTCTACTTTGAACCAGATGGGATCACAAGATTGTAGCTTGTGAGCCTGAAAGAGCCAGTTCATGAAATCCTTTCATTTTAAAGATGAGAAAAGTGTAGCTTGAGAAGGTGTCCAAGTTCATAGCAATATCATATGATATCAAAGTTGGGCTTGAACTCAGATCCTATGACCCTAAATTCTGTTTTTTTTCCTTTTTTACTACATCGTGTTCTTTCCATCAAAGTGCTATATTATAGGTGCCTTCGTGTATATATAATACAGATTTTCCTATTAAAAAAATGCTTCTTGACAAGCAGGATTCCAATTTTAGCCTGCTATAGATAGAGTTTTATTAGCTACAGATAAATATCTCCTCTTTGTTTTGCCTGCTTAAAAAAAAGCATAGAAAAGCATTCCTGGAGATTTGCAAATTTTTCTTGTAGAAAAATAAAAATTAAGCTTTCTTTCTTTTTTCCCCCACAAAACACTTAATACCTAATATATAAAAACATGATTTTATATGGTGAAGCTTTTTTCCCCCTCTTCAATACAAGATTTAAGATGAACTTGTATAAGTTTATATCATCAAGAATATGAATCATTGAGTTGTCTTTAGCACAGAAAAACATAGTAAAATATTTATCTCTGATCAGACTCCCACCCAAATTGAAGTTCTCCACATCATTGTAAAGAAAATTAAGATCCAGAAGTCAAGTAACAAACGTACTGCCCAAGTGCTGCCCTGGCATGCATAACACACTAAAATAAGAGAAATATTTTGACATGGTGGGCAAGTCTTCTCTTTAGGGCTTTATAGAAACATGGATAAGAATTATATAGGATCAGGTGGTAGGAATGTTTCATAATTTGCACTTTTAAAGGGAATACCTACCTTGATGAAACTGGGCTAGATTTTGAATGAAATTTGGACGAAAAAGGACAAAACAAAATTGATAAATAGTGAGTTGAGACAATGATAAATTGAGAAATAATGAGAAAGCACTGAGCTACCTTGAATGAGTCTAATTGACTGTACCCAGAAGATCTTCACCTGAAGACACTGAAAAAATTAGCTGCTATGATGACTTGGCCACTGTCAAGTCTCATGGAGAATATAAAAGTTCCTGTACAATTGAAGGAATTCAGGTCTTATATCAAATTTCCAAAAAGAGAAAGATGTGAGTATTGCAAATTAAGGGTCAATGACATTATCTCTAAATTCTAGCGTGGGCTAAAGTTTAGTCAAATAACTGTCTTTTGCTTGCTCTTGAGGCTTGCCTTGGCTTTACTGTTTTGTGGTTGCCTGTCTCCTTAAAAGGAGAAAATGGATCTTATCACTTTATTTCTATCTCCTCCTGATATTACTAAGGAACAATTTATTTTTTGGCTCTAGTCTAATAGGCTCTCTACAGCAGGGAGAAGAACATTTTAAAGAAAGATATGCAGAATACATACACAAATCTGGTATTGAATAGGCAGTTTTGTTCCACATACTTTGCTAAATAGTATAGAATGAAGGAATGACTACAATTACTTGATAGGCTAATAAGAAAGCTGCTCTAGAACATTTGCAAAAGGGAAGTTCATAGCTCCTGACTTTTCATCTTTTTGGGGTACAGTTGCTTCAAAACTAAGTGGGGTCCTTCTCCTCTCAGGTCATTTGCTTTCTCTCAGCTAGTTTCTTTCTACCACTGTTTCCACTACAAATACTTCATTGATAATTATCCATTATTAAGGCATCTAAAGAATTTAGGATATCAAAAGGACACATTAGGATTCCACTGGAGTTCATTACAGTGGGATGGAAAAGAATAACCTAAACAATTATGTACTTTACAAGAAGCTAATATACTTTGGAGAAAGACAGCATGGTATAAGGAATTTAGAACTGCTGTCAAATTCCAGAGAACTAGCTGGGGAAACTTACTTGTATGATAATAAGCAAGCCAAATAATCTCAGTACTTTAAAGAACTCTGAAGGTTTTAAATTCTAGATGAATTGATGATCTAAATTATTGGAAGGAATTTACATAAAAGGAGTTCCCTACATGAAAAAAGTTTAAATTAAAAATTCAACTCCTTCTTATCCCAAAATATCAATAATAAATGAAAAGGTAAAAACAAAACTTTGAGAATTTAACAACTCCGGATCTGATTTGAGTATTAAATCTCAAGCAGGAAACAAAAATTAATTCAGTGATATTATTTTCCACTTTGAGTTTTCTACCAGTGAAGCTATTATGTAGAGACTTCAGTGTTATCAAATTTAGAAGAGAGAACTGTTCCATAATTCTGTAAAATTGCAAAGGCTTTTTCAAACAAAGTAGCGAATTTGAAATTACATAGATAAGTATACACATATATGTATAGATATTTGTATGCATATGTATATATACATGCATGTATGTGCAATTACTATATATTGTAATTGTGTAATGTGTATATGTGTATGCGTATGTAAGCATGTAAGCACATAGCATGTTATTGTGTACATAGATACATGTTACACATAGTATGTATTGTGTACATAGATATATGTGCTGTTACACATAGTATGTATTGTGTACATCGATATATGTGCTGTGTATGTATTTATATCCTTTTGACAGAAATGAAATGAAATGTAATAATCTCCCTATATACTAGTCTAAGTAAAAGGGAAAATGAAAATTATTATGAGACATTATAATAAGTGAACGATTTAATCTAATATTGTTCACAATTATAAAATGAGTATTACTGTCAAGCAAGCATGCCCTTACCACCAAATAGAATTAGATTTCTTATAAAGTTGATGTGAATATTCATGTGCAGAGAGTCAGTTAGCTAGATTAGTTAAGTAGATTAGCTAGGTAGGTGAATAGATGATTGATAGGCAGGTAGATAGAGAATGGAGAGAGAGTTTAAGATAGATAATTAGCCATCTAAACAATAGAAGATATAGATAAAGACAGGGAATATGGATAAAGGGAATATGGATAGTAAATACAGATAGAAGATAAACATATAGACAACATTCAGTAAATAGAGATTAAAATGGTAGATGGATGGTAGATTTAAAATATTAAATAGTTATTAGATAGCTAGCTAGATGGATGGATTGATGGATGGATGACAGACAGACAAAATAATATAGTAGATAAAATTCTAACCTTAGGGTCAGGAGAAAATCGATTCAAATTCTAGCTCTGATATATACTAACTATATGATGATAGACAAGATATTTTCTCTCTTGGCCTCCTAGGAGATTTTTTTGGATTCTCTCCTTGTATTTATTATGTAAATGCATGCATATATGTATAAATGAAATAACAGGATCTAAAAATTATTTAAATGATTTTACTACAGGGTATCTTAAAGTTTTTTTTGAAAGTAAAATGCCCTATCATTAATGACAGTTTAAGGATCACCAACATGTCTGACTTACTCATTAGTAAGGCTTTCTTTCAGAGAAAAGCAAGACATCAGGCTACATAGGCTACTGGAGATTGTTTGGCTAATTGCAAATACAAGCAACATGTATGAGAGAACATCTACATTTCTGAAGAGTGAGCTTCTATCCTTTATTGAACACATGGCGCAATATAATTTATAAACACAAGTCCAAAAAAATTGTCTTCTAAACCTATCTTCTAACATCTGCTAAATAACAGGAAAGATGTTTCCATAAATTTAAAAATTGTGAAAAGTGTCTTAAGGCTTTCATACATGAGTTATTTAATTGAATAGACAGTTAATCACTCCAATAAGCCAATTGAAACCAAATATCATCATGGGGATTTTTAAAAAGTCATCATAAACATTTTTAATGTGAACCAATTAATAGGTTTAGGAAAATGTTATAAACACTTTTAACTTCACTGAGTAATATGTTTCCTGGTTGATAAAACTGCTTTAACTATTTAACCACTTCAACTTTCCCCCAACACATTGAGTTTGAGTCATCATTTGGTTTTCCCTTTGCTTTTAGTTTATAAATATTTCAATGTATATCATTTGGATTTCCTGAATATTCTCTACTTTGGCCAGCTAGCTCTTTAATTCTGTTTGTCTAAATAACCATTTCACCAAGCATTTATTTAGTTTTGCTAAGTTTAAGAGATCATGCCATATTCTAAGGATAAAAGTAAAAAAAAATCTCAAGCATTTTATAATCTACTGGGAAATAGAACATTTTCAGAGGTAAATAAATGCAAACTAACAACTAAGAGTTAACAAAATCATTATAGAATTGTAGAACTAAAGCTAAGAAGGGAAATCATAGGGTTCTTGTCTTTCTCCCTCATTTTTACAGATCAGGAAATTGAGGCCCAAAGAGGTTTAGTGACTTCCCAGAGTCAAGTTAAAGCAATAATCTCTGAAAGTGTGACATAGTTAATGGAGAGATGGACTCAGAACCAGACTTCATTCCCTTCTTCTGCCATATGTTGGCATTTAGGAATTTGAGTAAGTCACTAAGCAAATGACTTTCTCAAAAGGAGTTTCCTTATTCCAATTCCCTTCATCATGGAAAATCAAATTGAGTCTCTATTCTTCTTCTCAACCTTTAAAGGCAGCTCTCTTTTGGAAACTTATTTCTCGTATGTTCAAGGAAAAAGAAACTTCCATAATTTATACTTCTTTTTGATAATTTAATTCATGTTAAACTTAAATACCAAATGAGGAAATAAAATACAAAGAACATTATTATGTACACAGCAGAATACAAGAGAGGATTCAACACAATAGATTTCCATTTCAAGAAAACCTATGTAATAAACACTACACGTTCTCTATAATTTGTTGCTAACAAATAATTTCAACTTGAACTATGTTTCCTCTTTTGTCTCCCTCATAAATACTTTTGTGTGTGTGTTTTTCTCTGGTTTTATCATTGTTGTTATGATTCTATTGCTGTAGTCTCTCAAATATTTATATGGATCTATGTTCCCATTGATTTAAGAGTTCTCTCTAAAGACAAAGATTGTGACCCATCCTTTACTGCTATTTCATGCTATCTAGTTTGTAATCATTTCGTAGATCATTTTTCTACCTTTTCTTCACTCTGTATTGAATCAAGGTGCTACTTATGTTATGAAGTCTGAAATTTTCAAAGGAGGACATTTCTTTTAAATGGAAAAGGAATACTCCTAATTTAGTCCTTTTAAAATTGATTTCATTATATCAAGGAATTATCTACTCAACTACACTTATGCATGTGGAATTAATGTCATAAAGACAGAAATAATCACTCAAACCTTCATGCTATATGGTTGTGAGAAGGAATAGGGAACAAGGGGTGTGCGAAGGGTGAGATGGAATCAGTTCTAGTAGCTACAATATTATCTAAGATAGCAAGGAATTAAACGGATTGCCCAGGCCTGTTCAGCCCTTCTGACTTCTTCATTTCTGACTTAACAAAGGTCTAAGACCTCTTGTCAGACCTCAGTTCATTATAATACTAAAATATGGTTTTCTCATTACATCTTCTTTGGGATATTCTTTGGAATATTTGAGATATTCAATTTACTTGTATCATCACAGCCCATTCAATCATGCATATCCCATTAAACTTGGGTCACACTTGACCTTGGCATTCTACTACCTCATTTGACTTTTAATTTTTAATATTTAGTCATAAACCTCTTCTATACTAGATGTGCACTTATTACACATTATAGGCACATCTAAATGGCATTATTTTATAAGTTTATTTTTGTAAACTAACCCTCCAATATCTGCTTAAATATACTATAATTCTTTCAAAGAATAAGTTGATTCCAAGTGGATGATGGTGTCAAGATAGCTGTCCTGATCAACTAGAATTCCTATGGGTACAATGAAGTGAACACAAGTGAACAGGATGTTCTTATTGTTGCTACTGTTTCCAATTAAGTACATTTTTTTCTATGAAAATTGTAATTTTATATTTAAAAAAGTTTAGGTTTACTATAATGTAAAATTTGCTTACCATTCTATTAATAGATAACATATGATTTAGGACATGATTTAAAGAAATATAAAAACCTAGATAAAATCAGGTAGTCTTATTTAATGATCTGTGATTTTCCTAAATCTAAAGCTGTCTTTATTCTCCTTTTCTCATTCTATATCCCACATTTCTTTTCTATCCTTTAAAACCATTGGTTTCTTCCATTTATTTACTTTGATATCAAAAGCCTCCTGGGCTTGTTCACAGTTTTCTGGCTCTGGAATTAAAATCCCTATTGATTCCTTCACAATAGCAACTGTGCTATCTCAACCTTGACTTCTTCTAGCTATAGAAGTCATCCTTTGAGTATTTTAAACTTCTCTTCAAAGCTCTTTTTTCTCATCTATTTAGCTTAACAAAATCCAGAAGAGAGAAATAATTATATCTATGCAATAGGCCCATACAACAGCACCTTGAATCACATTGAGAATTTATGTCTAATTAAAGGGCACACAATTTGGCCCTACCAAAGGAGAACTTCCTCCCTCCCATGAGGAATTCAATTGACTTTGGATAGACAAGTTTATTCATTAAGCATTAACCAGCCTACAATACCTCCTGCTAGTTTTATAACTTAGCTTCTTATAAAATAGCTAAATATCTTTTCTGTTCTATGTTAACCAGAACATTAAGTGCTGGATTTTCAGCCAGAGGAACTGGGCTAAAAAGTCCTGGTTCTACTATTTCCCACCTACCTGTGTGCTCTTTGTCAAGTTATTTGACTTACCTAGTCCTCATCCAAAAACTTAGGAATTTAGCTTTCTATCCAGCCCCCTCCAACTCAGCATTTATTATGTATTTGCTGGATGGAAGGTACTGGGGATACAAAGATAAAAGATGAAATACCATTGATGGCTTCAAGGTACTTATATTGGGCGGATATAAGTCCTCAAGATTATATTGTATAGAAAATTCACCTTCATATATATGCTTCTTACTTTTGACTTTCCAGATTGTGATTGTTCTTATTTTTCTTCCATTAACCCTCCTACTAGAATTCTGTAACTGAGCTTTCAGAGAAGGGGTAGAAAATAAGCTGGTCTTTGACCATAATGACATCATGGTGATGGATCTCACGTGACAGGCGTGGATCAGTCACTGTCCAAAACTGTACCTTGGGTGTTTTTTTTTTTTTCTTCTTCTTTTTTTGTGTGTTTCTTTTTCTGAGTAGCACTGGGCTACTCCCCTGATTTAATTTCTGATCAAGCATTAATCTCTAGATGGATGTATTTAGGTTTACAGTCAGGTTTGGAAATTAAAGAGGTCTAAAGATCCCAAGTCCTTTGAGTGAACAGGAATGGTGGCTGGGTGAGTTTCTTCATAGAATAAAATAGCTATTTGTTAAGAGAAGACCAATCACATGGTTTGACTTACTAAAAAAACAAAAATAAAAACAAAAACCATGAACCAGGAGTAATTTGATTAGCAAATAACTTCTCTCCATTTCTTCATTTTTACATCAGTTTAATATCTTTCCCTCGCTTTGACTATATGCTCTTTCACTTCTGTATTACATGAAGAATGACTCTTCTCCTTATCAAGGAAAATCTTTCTAAGTGAAACTGTAAACTTATTCTATCTTTAGCATAGTGTTTCCTTTGATTCCCAGTTTTTCACTAATATTTAATTGCTCCTTATTTGCCTGCTGGTTATTTTTATTCAAGTTGGCTCACAACTTAGATATCATTCTCAACTCAACACACATCACACATACTCACTCCTACTCTATACCCTAATAGATTACTTTTTAGATGTAGGTTTTTTTTATATTAGAAATGTATTTGGACTGTATTGTAGCACAGATATAAGTTGCTTGTCTAAACCTATTTTCTTACAAACTGTTTTTAAATTTCCTAACAATTCTTGTTAAATAAGGAACTCTCCTTCATGAAATTGAGGTTTTTATATTAATGTACAATGGGTTAAATTTGGTTGTTTCTAGCTCTTATTTATTTAGTCTGTTCCATTCACCTTATTTCTATTTTTAAATCAATTCCAAATAACTTTGATGAATATTCTAAAATAATAAGGTGTGAATTCTGAAAGCATTATTCCTTTTCCATTCCTGTTTTTTTATTCATTTTACCCTTAAGATGCTAATCTTTTTATTTTCTCTAAATGAATTCCATTATTATTTTTCTCTACTTTAATGAAGCAATGTCTTGATACTTTCATTGGCACAGCTCTAAATTGATAAATTAAGTTAGATAATGTTATCAAATTTAGTATATTAGCATGGACCAACTCTAAGCAAGTAATATTCTCCAATATTTAAGATGTTCTTAATTTGTACAAGGACATTTTGCAATTATATTTGCAGCTTTTATAGATAGTAAAGCCTTAATACCAAATCCAACTCACAGTGATGAGCTGAAAAAAACAAATAAACAACTGGTGATTTTCACTTTATGATTTTATAAGTACATGTCCCTAAGGAGTAATGGTGTTTTCTGAATGTCTTTAGCTTAAGTCGACCTAATCAATCCAATAAACATTTATTAAGCATTTTCCATGTATATGAATATGTGTTAACTTTTGGGGATAGAAGTAAGAAAAAGTTAGTGTTTACCCTTAAAAATATCACTATATAATATTATAACACAACACACCAAAGGAGGCAGAAAAGCAGAGCAAGGAGAGGGGAGTGGAGCAGGAAACACCATACAGTATATGGTTCTATAAAGTAGAAATCAGGGACAGCAGAAAAGTGGAGTGAGTTGAGAGTTCATTTTCTGACCTCTATAAAGGAAGGCATTGGGTACACTTTGGTATTCCATTTTCCAGCGCTCTATTAAGTTGGGGGAAGAAGGAGGTGATTTATACCAATCAAAACTCAAATGATCAGCATGTAGGTAAGATTAAAAGTGATGAGAGTATCCTAGGAAGGATGCCTTATTCCCTGGAGTTGAAATCAGGAAGATCATCAGACAAAAAGTGAAATGAAAAGCCCTCATTTTAATTTATTTTCCACAATATATCAATTGCCAGTTATAATTTGTTTTTCCTTTATATCAGTGATAACCTTTCATGAATCCTCCCAAATTCAAGGGAACTACTTTTATCCTGGAAAAAGGCAAAACTCTGGCTTTACTCTTCCAAACCACACACAAAATAACAAGTTGCTTCTCAGAGAAAGAATGGCCACAACACTCCTCCAGACTAAACAAATAGACCCAAAAGGATTGGAGATATCTTTTGCTTACACTATTGGCTCAATTTTTCCATTCCAACATATTCTCCCCAGTATCAATTACCAGTTAGAGTTAGTGTCCCCTCTGTATCACTTGTTCACCCAATGATTAGCTTCTTATTTAATATCAATTGTTTTTTTTACAGAGTATTTACTGTAGATGTTTAGGAAAAAAGAGAAGTCTTGTTCTCAGTTCTTAGAGAGAGCAACCTCAAATTTAAATTTACTTCAAAATACAGGCTAGTTAATGGAGAGAAAAAAAATTATTCTAAAACAGTGTGTTGACTGCTGAATCTGATTCGATACTGGATTGGTCCTGAGTCTATTTTCAAGACTCAGGGTACTATTGGCCATTTTTCAAAGTCTCATTTGCACTGGACCTGCATCTGTTTGAATATCACAAAGTCACAGACTAGACTATCACATCTGTAATATTCCCTCAACTAAGCAAGAAAAAGAATAAATGCCAAAGAGTTAAAGGACAGAGGATCGTATCTATAAGTGATATATCAATCTAGGTGGTATTTTGATGCTTTCTTGTTCCAGAAGCTTACAATATCTTTTTCTTATTTTAAACTAGTGAGATAGAAACAAGATCAAATTGATCCCATCAGAATTGTTTGTTTGCCTTATGTTTGATTTAGCAGTCCATTTAAAAAAAAACTTTTTTTTTTTTTACTATTAGATCTACTACTAGAAATTATTGAATAATTTGTAAGAAAGCAGCAAGTGGAGTGAGCTGAAAGTCCATTTCCTATCTAGATAAAGGAAGACATTGAGAGGACTTTGATACTTCATTCTCTACCCCTTGAAAATATAATCCTTCTATTGTGCATCTAATAGCTTTTAGGGAAAAGCTCACTGACTTTTTTCTTTTTCACAGTCTGGAAAAAGGTAGAACATGGTATGCTTGTTCTGGTGATAAGATTTCCACTGGCCAGTTTTCCTTCCTATTATGATACTCTCTACTAAAAATTTCCAATCTTTGGAAAATTAGAAAAGGTGCATTTTGACACTTTATTCTTATGTTTAATCCATATCATTCCTCTGGGTTCTACATGGCTTAATTCATACAAAGCAGAATCTCAAGATGTTCCCAAATACATAGTTATACAGATTTTATTGGCCAGAAAAGAGGTTTTTTTTTAAATTCAGAAATTAATATTTAGCTTAGTAATGAAGGCTTGTCTTGTTTCTGAATATGAACTTCCTCAACTCAAAGGAAACAAAGAAAAGAAAAAAACAACCAAAAAATCAGCATCTAATCTCATAAGGAAACATGGGTCAGCATAAAGCAAGAAGTATTCAACTGGGATTTAATGTTCCCCCCAATCTATCTATATGGATAGATTTCAGAGGATTGTTAACTTGGAAGAGAAAAGTCATCCATTAAGTTTCACTAGCCTTTAACATGCCTTTCATTTATGAATTTAAAATTTTGTTAGCAAGGTTTCATAGGTCTTACCAGACTGTCAAGGGTCGTCTCAGAAAACATAAAGTAGTTTCAGCATGAATAAGGCAATTGGGAGGCAGTTCCAATGGTCTTATGATAAAAAGAGCCATCTGCAACCAGAGAGAGGACTGTGGGGATTGAGTGTGGATCACAACATAGTATTTTTATCTTTTTAAACTGTTGTTTGCTTGCATTTGGATTTCTTCCTCTTTTTTTTCCTTTTTGATCTGTTTTTCTTGTGCAGTGTGATAATGATAGAAACAAATAGTAAAGAATTGCACATCTTTTAACACATTTTATTACTTGCCATCTAGGAGAGGGGGTGGGAAGAGGAGAAGGGAAAAAAATGAAACACAAAGTTTTGCAAAGGTGAATGTTGAAAATTATCTATGCATATATTTTGAAAATTAAAAAATAAAAAAAGAAATAGACATGATCTGAAAGTCACTTTTTCATTTTTAGGTGAAAAACCAAACTCTCCTGAATTCATATTTCCAAGTTGCCTCTGAGGTCCTTGGAGTGTGGAATTGGGACTTTGATTCACTTTCCTCCACTGTGAACCCTCACTATTACCATCCCCCTCTAATACTCATCACCCAAGTTTAATGTTGTAAACTTTTCTGGCTTAACTGTGACAACACAGGGGATCCAAATGTGCCCTTCAACTCTTATTGTGTCTGCGTAAGATGATGACCCTCAAGGTCTAATATCATCAGTAATTGAAAATAAGTGTAAAAAAAAAAGCAGAAATCATGGGATTTGTACAATGACCCTTCAGTTTAAAATTCTTCTCTCTTCATTTAGCTAGTACTATTAAATAAAAATCAATATTTTTGACTAATCAATTTGATTAAGGCTGAGAACTGGTGATTTTCCCTAATCATTAACAGGTACAATGTGTCTTTAAGAAAAAGGAAGGAATCAAAAACATTTGTAACTAAGTTAATGCACACATTTCTGTATTTGCTTTATTTAGAGTCTGCTCTTTAACATCTACTCATGAGATTCACTGCAAATACAAAAGTAATATTATGTCTCTTGACAAATATGATCTTAAGGAAGTTACCTACAATAGTTGTATGAATTGTAGAAAGACATTGAAGAAGACCTTAGATTAGTAAAATGCTGCTAAGAATAATCCCAGTCCCCCATGAAAACCATCAATACCAACAAAATAACTGAAATACAGCAAGAACCCAACTGAAAATGCATATAATATTTCCAAATGATAATAACTCTTTTCACATGAGTTATGATAAAATCCTCTGGGCTAAACTCGTTTTAATAATATCTTTTAATTTTCAAATTATATACAAATATAGTTTTCAACATTCACCTTTACAAAACCTTGTGTTCCAAATTTTGTGCCCTCCCTTCTCCCCACTTCCTTCGCCTAGATTGCAAGTAATCTAATATAAGTTAAACATGTGGAATTCTTCTAAACTTTATTTCCATGTTTATTATGCTGTACAAGAAAAATGAGATCAAAAAGGAAAAAAAATGAGAAAGAAAAAAAAAGCAAGCAAACAACAAAAAAGTGAAAATACTATGCTCTGATCCACAATCAGTGTCCATAGTTCTCTCTCTGGATGCAAATGGCTCTTTCCATCACAAGTCTATTGGAATTGTCCTGAATCACCCCATTGTTGAAAAGAGCCAAGTTCATCAGAGTTCCTGATCTCATCATCTTCTTGTTGCTACAATGTTCTGTTGGTTTTACTCCATTTAGCATCAGTTCATGTAAGTCTCTCCAAGCCTTTATGAAGTCATCTTGTTGGTTGTTTCTTACACTTCTTAAAGTTCATTACATTCATATACCATAACTTAAAGTTGGGCACCTAGGTGATGCAATGGATAGAGCACCAAGGCTGAAGTCATGAAGATTCATCTTCCTGAGTTCAAATTTGGCTTCAGATACTTACCAGCTGTGTGACCCTGGACAAGTCACTTAACCCAATTTGCCTCAATTTCCTCATCTGTGAAAATCCCAAATGGGGTTCCATCGAGTTGAAGACAACTGAAACAACTGAATAATCAAAAAGACATATAAGCATTTCCTGAGTATCTATTAGGGTAGCCAATGGGGAAAATATAAAGGTGTATATAATACAGATCTTTTTCTTAAAAACCAATGATCCTAAGAAATAGATGACTTTAAACGAAATACAACGGGGCAAATGTAACAGGAGAGGTCTACATAAAGCTATTGAAGACATCAAAAGAAAAATACCTAGTTTACATGGATAAATTAGAAATAAACTTTATGGAGGAAATGATATTTAAATTAGGCTTTTAAGGATTGAGAGGAGATAAATAGAGTTAATAGATAGATAGATAGATAGATAGAGGAGATGGGTAGGTAGAGAAGCAGATAAATGATGGATAGATAGATCAACAGCAGACAGAAAAGATAGAAGAGAAAGATTACAAGCATAGGAAGAGATTATGATAGGTGATAGAGAAGGTTATGATAGAGAGATAGGTAGATAGGATGATAGATAAATAGATTAATAGAGAAAAAGGTAGGTAAACAGACAGATACATAGCTAGCTAGCTAGTTAAATAGATAGATACATATCTAAGAAGATACAGGAGATAGCTAAGTAAAAATGGACAGATAGATAGATACTGATATAGAGGATAAATAGATACAAACTGATATGGGGATAGATAAATAGATAGAAATTGATGACAGGGATAGATAGAGATTGTGATAAATGATGGAGATAGATAGAGAGATAGGTGATAGATTGGTGGATGAATGGATGGATAGCTTGTTAAATGTCTAATATGTATCAGGAACTTGAATATAGATTGGAGATCTACATTAACCATCACAAAATCACACTAGATGCCTTTAAGTAATTTATATTCTAAAGAGAGAATAGTAATATAAGGGATGTGAAGTGGGATAGGGAGAGGGTAGACAGACAAGTGAAATACTATCAAGAGTGCTGTAGGGACATGGAACTAAAAAAAATAAGAATAAAGTGAGCCCATCAAATTCTAGGAAGGTTGGAGTTGAGGAGATTGGGAGGTTAAGTGTAAGGGTGATGGCCAAAATGGAGCTAACAGCACAGTTAGAGATGAATGAAGAATAAATGAATAGCCAGATGGCTAGCTAACTAGCTAGCTGGTCGGAGGGATAAATGAATGAATGGATGAATAGATGGAGTATTTATTGAATTCTTATTATGTACAAAGCACAATGCTAATTTCTGGGAATAGAAATAAAAATAAACAGACCCTGTCTTAGGAAGCTCTCGATCTAATGAGGAATATAGCATATATACATTTCATTTCCTAGTCAGATGCAAAGTTCTCAGGATCCTGGCGTGAGGAGGGAACAGTTGCAAAATAGAGGGTAATGGTGTATTTTTGATACCATTTACTCTGATAAAATTATATCAGGTTCTGATGTTGAACTGTGCCAAGGACTTTGGTAAAGAACTTTCTTTTCTGAGTCTTCAATAGATGGAACTGCTCTGTGCCAGATGTTTTATAAATAACACAATTTAAGGAGAGCTCAGTCAGCTCTTCATTTCTCACCTAGTCTCACTGCTTTGGATCTTCTCTGGCTCCTCCATCATACTCCAGCAAATTCAGTGTTGGGATAATCTCAACATCCTGCAAGTATCATCAATCTGAGATTTCCATCTCATCACTCCCCTTTGTGCCTCTGATTTGAGGCTGTGACCATGAAAGAGAGAGGTCCAAATTTTGTTTTGTTAGCTTCAAATTCCTCTCCTTGTTGCCCTTCTTTGAGACTTTTCTGACTAGCCCCTGCCTATCTGGAAACTCCTGATCCTTCAACTCCCAGGCTGCTTTTCAGTTACTTTTATGTATCTTGCCCTATTGGCTAGCAAAAATCTTAGGACTGTTTTTTTTTTTTGGTTTCTTCCTTTGTTTTAATTTGCATACCCAGTACTTTGAACAATATCTGACACATGATAGATACTTAACAAATATTTATTTGGTGACGAGGTGGCTAAGTGTATATAGTTCTAGGTCTGGAGTCAAGAAGATGCTTACATCTACCCTCAGACCCTTGCTAGCTGTGCCTCAATCACATCATATTGAAAATGAATTGGAGAAGAAAATGACAAACCCAAAATCTTTACCAAAGAAAACCCCAAATGGAATCATGAAAAGTAAAATATGACTGAAAAATAACTAAACAACAAAAAATGTTTGTTGCTTGATTGATCTCATTTTGATGTGGTTGTAGCACCTGTAAAAAAACAGTTGATAGATTGCCTTTGTATACAGGTTGTATCCCTAGGTGTTGGCTATGGGCACTAGGCAAGAAGTATCGCCATTGTGTTCAGGGTCCTGAGTTATCTTAGAATTGTTGTCATTATGGCATTGTTCTCAGCTGCCTAATACATGCTCTCTCATATCTAGTCCCTAAGGAAGATCCCGTTAGCCTGGCTTTTCTGCCCTTTGAGTGAGAGTTGGTTGCCAGCTGCTGAAGATGGTCATCCCCTTTTCCCTAGGAATTGTCTCCCCAAATCATGTCTTTAAGGACTGATGTAAAAGAACTGGGAGGTGTGAAATAGTGGGACAGAAACTACCTTTGGTTATGAGGATAGGTGGAAAAGGAGAGCAATTTCTGAATAAAGACACGAAATGGGAAAAGAAAGGAACAGATCTGAAGAATAATGAATAGTACATTATGTCTGGGACCTAAGGCATATGAATTGAACTGTATGGAATTAGGTTGGAAACACAGATTACAGACAATAACATTAGGTTACATATTTTGTTATGGATTAAAACAAGTAATTGCAATCTTGCACATTAAACTCATTTCTGAAGAATAATGTTGCTTTATTCTCATATGAGTCAACTATATTAATACCATATTATGTTATATTAGATGACATAGTATAGTAATATCATTACTATATAAAATCATGCCATTTACTATTTATGTGACTTTAGACAAATTATTCTCTGACTCAGTTTCCCTGTTTTTAAAATAAGGAACTTGGAATATATACGTCAAAATTCCCTTTCAGCTCTATCTCTGATCCTATTCTAATAAAGACAGTTTTGAATAACTTAGGAAAGCATAATTTTATGGGAATACATTCCTATCAAATGAAGAAGAATATGAAATTCACATTAGAAATCTAAAGAAATATTCAAAAATGAACAAGCTACATCTGTGTGATGGTAATGAAACTTGGACTAACCACAGGGGAAATATATTCTTGGATAAATATAAAAATCGAGGAACAAGGGATTAAAAAGACATCAATACAGCAAAATAATTTGCAGTGCCACAAATTACAGGGTTTCTTTGCCCCTTCCTTTTAGAAGCACATTAACTATCTTATGTTTTTAATGTGCTGGGTTCCCATAATTTGCACCACATTTCCTAGGATTTGCACTCATTTATCACTTCCCAGAAATGTTTGGTAAATATCCCAGTGGTTTGCTGTGAAATAACCCCACAGAGCAAACAGAAATACCCAAAGAAACTGTTAATAAATACTTAGTCAATTCTTTTAGCAATTTTTTTCTCTACAGAAAGCCCCAGATGGGGTCTCTATATAAAGTGTAATTACACGCTTGATATTATCAGAGATGCATCCTGGGCTGATGGCCAAACATGCACTAAAGAAACTTCAATTGTCAGTTCAAGTTCAATGGCTTACTGGAGATGAAAAAAGAAATTCAAGAATCATTTTCCTCCTTTCTTAGAATATACTATTCTATTTTATTGTTTTTAATTTTGATAAATACTGTGGATAACAATAATAATAATAAATAATAACAATAGTATCTAGCATTTTAGTGGATCTGGGATTTCTTTGACTTGGAAGTTCTCTCCAATAAGGCAGATTATATCCTTTTAGAAATAACCCATTTTCCCATAATATAGCAGGGTCTTTGTTCACTTCCTCTTAACCTAATGTGGATACCCATGATACCCATAAGGGGTATCTACAGTCATCCCTTATTCTTGCCACTTGATCATCCCATCGTCTTTTTAGCTCATATTTTTCTTCACTGCTATTATTTGCAACTTTGTGATTTTTTATTTATTATGCATTGCAGCTGGCTTATACCCACCATGTTCTTTGCTTCTGCATTGATCTTTGAATGATCTTCAATATGAGTTCTTCAAAAACAATAATGTTACAGGACCTGAAACCAGAATACTGATGGTTTTAAGAAAAGATCTGGATACTGAGATGTATTTTTTTAAAAAATACTAATAATAAAATTTTGATGATTAAAAACATACACATTTTTATTGGTCTGGTCTTCTACTATTAACACAGGTCCTTTGTGATTTTAGAATTTGTTTCATGGATTGCATTGGCTGGAAGACTCCTTTATCTAATGGCTGACCATCTGGTTCTGAGTCTCTCAGTGCTCAACTAGACTGGTCCTTGGGTAACAGATGCACAGTACATTGGCAGCCCTATGCTTGAAGTCTTTCCAATGGGGCAGGATCTGCCAAGGCTCATATTCAGTTGGCATAGCCTTGGAAAAAACTCAGGGTCACCTTCATACCACAATGAAGCATTGAAGTAGAATTTAAGGGAAGATCAATAGGGATATGAACATTGGGTTTAAGCAAAATATCTTGCTTTATAGGAGCACAGTTTTTGATGCCAGAAAAAACCTTATTGACCATATGGTCCAAACATCTTATTTTTCTGAGGAGGAAACTGAAACTCAGAAACTTAAGTAACTTATTTAGGGTTATACCTTATATGAGTCAGAGATGTGATATGTGGTGAATAGGTTTTCCTCTTCCAAGTCTAATACTTTGTCCATTATACCAGTTTTTTTTAAAATATCGTTATTAAACAATATGTTATAATTATAATAGCTAGCATTTCTATTGTGCTTTGTTATATCATTGGATCTCATAGTTATACTATAATTTCCTCTCAACATATGTTTTATTGCTATTTGCTTCATTTCTTGTAGTAAACAGAAAAGAGTGAAAAAAAAAAAGGTTTTAGACTATCAGAATCACAGATTTAGAGCTGCGAGAAACTCAAAGATTTTTATTTGTTAATAAGTAATACAGCATAGTAAAAATAATTAATAAATGCTTTAAGTTTTGAAGTGGGCTTTGATCTGATCTGATCCTTACAATAACCCTCCGAGTTAGGAGATATTATTATCCATTTTTCAGATAGTGAAACTGAGGTATCAGTTAAGTCACTTGGGATTAAGTCACTTGGTCAGAATTATATAACTAGTGAGAACCTGAGGTTGCATTTGAATTAAAGTGTTCTTAAATCAGACCCAGTGCTCTATCCACTAGGTCACTCAGTGTCCTGGGTGTAATGCATAAAGTAACTCATCTGGAATCAGGAAGATGGACTATTATTTCTATTCTATTTCAGATACTTTCCAGTTAATCCAACCACCTCATTTTGTAAATGAGGAAAATGAGGTCCACAGATGTCTGCAGTTCTAGACAAGTTACTTAAGTGATTGAGCCATATTTTCTAGGATTATAAAATATAAAAGGCAGATTAAAATATCAATATCACAGAGTTGTCTTCAGTTTCTATAAAGTGCAAAGTATTATTAGTAAGTTCAGCTTCCTCAATTTACTAATGTGAAATCTGAAACCTAAAGACCTGTGATGACTTATCCAAAATTACTCCATGAGTGAGGGGCAGATTCCCAGCTTTTAATCCAGGTCTTCATCTTCCAAATTCAAAACTTTAACCAGAACTCCACCCGAAGCTATCTTCAAATAACCTTTTTACTTATGAAAAAGCCAAACAGTAAAGACAAAGAATTAGATTAATTCTTTTTATGTTATTTTATTTTGTAACAAGTAAACTTTAAAAGGAAAAAATATATATATATTTTTAACAAGTATTCAAGGACTGCTCCTACAGCTTTGGGGGGAAAATCTGCTGAGGACATTTATTCTTTAGTGTATGTGAAGTATCACTGTCATAAAGCTTGACAGTCTTGGAGGAAGTCATCTTTCATCTCAGGGAGAGGAAAAGAAAGGCAGAACAACGAGGGGGGAAATGGAAAAAGAGGAAAAGAGAAAGGGAAGAGGGGGGAAATAGACAGGGACTTAGAAACACAAAGAAATGAGAGGAGAGAGACACACAGACAGAAACAGAGAGAGGAAGAAAGAAGAGAGAAAGAGAAAGTGAGAAGGAGAAAGAAAGGTGAGAAAGGGAAAGGGTAAAGGGAAATACAGAGAGATAGGGACAAAAACAGAAAAAGAGAGAGACACACAAAGAAAGAGAGAGACACAGAGAGAGAGAGAGATGGAGAGAGAGACAGAGAGAGAAACAGAGAGAGACAGAGAGAGAGAGAAACAGAGAGAGAGAGAGAGAGAGAGAGAGAGAGAGAGAGAGAGAGAGAGAGAGAAGGGGGAAGGAGAAAGAGGGAAAGATTTCTCTCTAGTCATCACTTGTTTTTCAAAGAGCAGGGTACAAGGATGAGTGAGATGAATGCTAAAGCTAATTGAAAAAAATGAAAAAGAAGGCTGATTCATCTTTTTGGGAACTATTTGGTTTTCAAAACTTGGCTGGTGAATGGAGACATAATTAATGCTTTACGTTTTTTCTATCATGAGGTATTCATTTGCTTTAATCCATCATGAGACAATATCATTAAAACTCAGCTCCACCAGGAGCCTAGATTTAAAGCTAGATGATTTCTGGGAGATGAAACAACCCAAAGTTCTCATTTACAGATGAGGGAAGTGGAGGTGCAGAGAGATGGCATTATTTGCTCAGGGACACATCGTTAATACATGGCAGAATTAGTTTTGAACTCAGTTCAACTGAATCCAAAAGGAATATTTTTTTTCCGTTTTGTTTTTTCCCACTATATCACACTAAATATCCTATAACTCCATCCTTACAATAGGCCTGTAAAAATGAATAGAGGGAAAAAAAATGAGACTTGTAGACAAATGACCTCAATGCAAGTTGCAGATCTGATTATTTGTTAGCCATGAGAAGCATTATCTCTGGGAACAAACATAAAATTGTCTTTTTCACACTTACAGCCCTTTTTAAGGTCACCCTTTCCTATCTTTCCAGTCTTCTCACAATTTATTCTCACCTTCATACCGTACAGCTATACTGATGTCCTGTTTTGACCTTGGTTTGTAACCTTTACATTTAGCTTAGGACATAGTAAAAACCTAATAATGGGTTATTTGTCATTGTTTTACTTGATTAATTAAGAGCAAGTCACATAAATTCTGTGAGCTTCAGTTTCCATTTCTACAAGATGTAAGTAATAATTATTTCTCTGTATTTCTCAAGGTCCCTCAGCACTTGTATAAGCACGCAGAAAAAGCACATGCATATTTGACATGGGACAGCCTTTGTTTCATACAACAGAAAATGCAAATACAAAGAAATTACAGGAGATCTTGTGAAGAAATAGAAAACACACAAAGCACTCATCTAGTTTGTGAGCTCTGCCTGAAAGGTAATTGATTTTGTTTTTGCAATCAGGGAAACCCTTTTGACATAGTGATGAGTCTCTCTTTTGACAGATTGCCTCCTTGAACTCATAGTACCATCTTGTGGCTTATATTTCCTTCAGGAGAATAATGCATCAATGAGATTCAAGACTCATTAAAGTATCAGAGATGAATCATCATTTTTTTTTTCATTCAGGACCATGGACCTCATTTATCCCCCTAAAAAATAACTATGTTAATGTTGACATTTACAAAAATACTTTATTAAATTAACATTATTTTATTATACATATATATATCATATAGTATTTATGAAATGTTCTCTATATATTATCTTTTTTTTTTTGCTTTACAAGAACCCTATAAGGTAGTGCCAAAGACAGAAAGATAGAATTTTATTATTGAAAAAAATTGAGACTCATAGATTTATAACTTGTCAAAGCTTACATAATTAAGTGATAGGACTACTATAGCTGTATTATTGTTGCTAAGTAGTTTTCAGTCATGTCTTATTTTTCAAGACCCCATTTGGGGTTTTCTTGCCAAAGATACAAGAGTGGTTTGTCATTTCTTTCTTCAGCTCATTTAACATAAAAGGAAACTGAGGCAGACAGATGAATTGTCCTGGCTAACATAATTAGCATCTGACATGAGGATTTAAACTCAGCTTATATAGAAATATAGTGTT
The DNA here is from genome assembly GCF_902635505.1 of Sarcophilus harrisii. Taxonomy (NCBI): domain Eukaryota; kingdom Metazoa; phylum Chordata; class Mammalia; order Dasyuromorphia; family Dasyuridae; genus Sarcophilus; species Sarcophilus harrisii. Next base: position 34,500,932 of record NC_045430.1, read on the forward strand.
ATTTAATTAAAAATCATGGCTAAAATAAAATTTAAAAACCCTAATTTTGTAGATGGAAATTATGGGATATTAAATAAGTTTAATTTTTGCTTCTCCATATTTTGATCAAGTTCATAAGATCATAGATATAATTCCAGAAGGATCCTAAAAGACAATCTAATTCAATCACCTCTTTTTTATAAATGAAGAAATTGAGGCCTGAAGAAATTATAGTGATTTCCTCAAGATTGGACAAGTAATAAGTGGTGGAATCAGAATTTGAATTCTGAATTTGAAATATTCAAATCCAAAATTTCTAAAATGGACATTCCTGTGAAGGACAAGGGGTAAGTTAGAGTAATAAGAAAAAAAATTCACATTTTTGAAATAATTTCTTTAGTAAAATATATAATAGCTTTCCCAAGCCACAATGATTAAAAACAATCTCTTGAAATGTAACATTTATTTATAACAAAGCTTTTTATCTCTATTCATATCTTTATCTATTCAAGTCTTAAAATATTAATGAGGATTTTAACATATTGTTTCAAAATTACTTGTCTCACTTAACTACTTCAATGAATTATAATAAAATGAGATAATATTTATAAAGCACTTTACAGACTTTAAAAGTGCTATATAATTCTAGTTAGCTAGATTAGAATCTCATGGATGAGAATAATTACTCCAGGGATGAAGATTAAAATTATTTGCATCAAATGAAACTTTTCCCCATGCTTTTATCTATAAAAATAGCTCGTTTGATACAATTCAATATCTGAACAATCAACCTATAAGTATTTGTTAAATATTTACTATAGTTATCTCTTATGCATCTCAGAGATTAGGGATGCTGTGTCCCTGAGATCTGGAAAATCCTTTAAAAAATTGGCCCTCCCTTTGTGTTAGAGAAGTCTAAATTATTATGGTAATAAAATATAAATATAATGATATATGAAATATTACACATATTTTATGCACTTCTGAGTTTTTAAACTTTTTGTGTATCATATGCTGGTTTTTGCATGCTGTCTGTGAGTTCTGTAAAATTCCCTGAAATTCCCATTTAATTTATCATGCTGATCCACAATATATCAAAATTGCAAAGGGAAAACCTGTAATGTAAAAGGGATAACTGTTTATTCCAAGCATTGTGGTTTGGGTATAAAAAGACAAAGCAAAATTCTCTATAATTCTACTGGGAGAAATTATATGCTTTAAGTAAATAAATATAAAATTATATGGCAGTCGGGGTAATACTCAAACTTGGAAGAAGTTTGTATTTTATCTGAATTAGGCCATTCATTCTTTTTATTGCATCTATCATGAAAAAGGTATGCTATTTTTCTGACGAGTATATATATATATATATATATATATATATATATATATATAATATATATATATATCTTCCTTGAATCTGTTTTTGAAATGGCTGTTTCAAAAGACTGAGTCAAATTATCATAATCACTATGATTCATCAGCACTGTGCTGATGAATTATTCTGATGACCTTTCATAAAATCAGTTTGAAAAAATTCATAATTCGAGTTAAGAAATATTTTCTAAGCTATTATATGTCATTCTGGCGATCATATCATACTTTTGCTTTGCTCTGTAAAGTTCTTAACAATCTTTGATCAAAATTTTTCATGTTCCTCATTTTTCTCTTCTTTTTTTCCTCCATTTTAAAGTAGATATGCTACTAATAAAATCAGAATGAAGCAGGGTAGAAGAGGTGACTTTTGCTGTAATAATGTTCCCACAATGGTTACCTCTGTTAACTAATGTAACTGGAAGGATAATTTCCTCTCTGGCAGAGAGCTCACAACACTAGCAATCCTCATTCAGAGCTTCACACATTAGGCTTGACCTTTTGGCAGCTAAGAGCTGAACAGGTCCATGCTGATTAGCAAAGCTAATAAAATTTTTAAATGGCATGTAAATACCTTAGTACAGTGTTAGCTTGATAATTTGATAATTACCATGGAAATACAACATAATACAAATAGTTCATTCAACCCTTATTCATTGGGTATTTGCTCAGTGGTTCTCATACTTTTTTCTTCACTCACATCACATTATTCTTTGATGCTGAGGAGTTGTGAAATGCCAAATGTTGAAACTGGCAATGATACCTGAGAGTCAGGAGACCCATGCGTGTGCAGTTTATCTTCAAAAAAGGCAACCATCTATGAGTTCTTTGAAAGTTCAAATTCTGATATACTGTGTTGTAATAGACAAATTTAGTTTTATTTTGCAATATGATATTCGCCATAAAATATACACTGGAGAAGAAAAGCATCTTAAATAATTTTTTAAAATTTTAATTTATTTGCAATGACATAACATCCACAATTTTTCAGCACACCATTTGAGATCTCCTGAGCTATTAGTTTCAAAACACCATGGTAGACGCTGTGATCAGACAGAAAGAAGCTTAACATAGGATACTTCCCTACAGGGTACATGGCTTAATATTACATGTGTGCACATACTTAAGAATATATATATATATATATATGTATGTGTGTAATATAATGCATATATACATATGTAATGTAAATTTATAGAAACATGATTAATATTAATAATATAGTATAATATAATATAGAAATTCATATAAATAATATATTGATAGATATATGATATGTAATATGCATGTTTTATTATATTTACATATATCGTATATACATTTTACTATACATAATTATGTTATTTATTAACTAAATAAAATTTTAATTTATTTATTATATTATATATTGTAATATAATAAAATTAAAATCAATTAATTAAATGATGATACCTAATTATTATTTCATTCAAATACCAAGAATACCTGTTCAGTCTCCTAAGCAATAAAACATAGAAAGCGGGCATGAATGAATCGTAGGCAAGCTATCTGTCATCTATACCCTCCTCTATCCCCCTGTTGTCAGTGAGGGCAGACTGAGATCCCTGCTTCTTCTCAAAAAATTGCCATCCATGGAAAATCAGCATCTAGCCACTAGGGGAGAAATACATGGGAAAACTGGCAGAAAGGTTGGAGTTAAAATCTCAGAATAAGTGAGTCATTTTCTATCACCAGCACATCCCATCTCTTCCCCAAATCCCATTATGGTCTCTCTTTTCTTCTTTCTGTTTTTATGCTGATACCCCATTTATCCTTCCCCTTCTTGGCTGAACACTAAGCCTCCATATCGCCCATCTTTAATCTAGTGGGACAGAACCCACAGCACACTGCTCTACAACCCTTCTCATATTCATGGACTAAGGGTCTTCCATACTTCTAGCCACTGGGTGAACATGGATGCTCATATCTCTTCAATAAACTGGCAATTACCAACTTCAATTATTTTGATAAGATAAAGGACCACTGTGGCTTGACATCTGCTGTAGCATCCTCAGACAACACTCCATCCTTTTAGCATTAGCATCCCTACTGCTGATGCACCAAAGGAACACTGGGTCATTATATCCATTTTGAAGCTGTATTCTACTATTTATACCTAGCAATTTCTTTTTTCTTTCACTCATCCATTCATTCATATTGACAAGTTGGAGTATACTCTAAAGAAGACACTTAGGATCCACCGTTTAAGAAAAAGAGCTATGTCACAATGAAAGGCCAAAATAGGCAGGAAACCATCTTAGCCACTAAACATTTGTTATCCTTGCCAAGGAGAAATATATGGTAGCCAAAGACAATACCACTTTAGCATTAAAGCTCATTTGCAAAAACATCACAGAAAAGGATTACTGGCAATCCCGCCTGAAAATACAGTAAAAGGCAGTGGAAGATCACAAAATCATAAAATAAAACTGGGAAGGGGATTAAAATCAACCTCATTCACTCCTACCCCCACCTTTTACAAATTAAAAAATTAAAGCCCAGAACATTAAATAACTTACTCAAAGCCAGCTCTTTGGACACCAAATTCAGAACTCTTCTCAAGATACTTCTGAAAAATGAATTTGCAGAGAGTGTGACAATATTAAGCAGATCACCAGAAGTGTCAAACTGGAAGGATATCATAAAGATGTAAAAGTGAAACATCTGCTTCTATTGTTATAATGCAATATTGTCACCAATATTAAAAGTGGAACAATCATATTTGAACTCCAATATTTTAATGTTCCCTCACTTGGTTATTCTATCAGCTTACAAGGGTTCTAGTACCAATGCAAAGCAATTGACTTCTAGATACTTACATCCAGATCAAATCTTTCTCTGAGGTTTATAACAATCTATTGATCATTTGAAACTAGATATAATGTAGGCATCTCAAATGCAGTATGTTTAAAATGTAACTTATTACCTTTACCCCTGAAAAAATCCACAAAAAAATTTTACATCACTCTTGTGGTCAAGGGAATCATAACCCTACCAAATTTCTATTAGATTTTCAACATGAGTGTCATCTTTAACTCCTAATTTTCATTCATCCCAAATATTTATCAGTTATCAAATCCTATATCTTTCCCTGTAATATCTCTCACATAAATCCCACTTTCTATATTCAATTGCCAGTCCAGATCTGGCTCTCATTATCTCTCATCTGCATTATTAATGATAGCCTTTAAATTGGTTTTCATGATTCAAGTTTCTTTATTTTCCACATAACTACCAAAAGTTTAGATCTGACAATGGCATGACCAACTCCATGAAATTCAACTATTACTTGCTATTTAGGATCAAATACAAATTCCTCAGTTGATCTTTGAAAACTCTTCCCAATCTGGCCATTTTCTAGCTTTCTAGTTAATGAATTACTTTATGAACTCAACATGTTCTATACTTCTCTCTCATGGATCCACTACCTTCCTTTAAAACTTTACTCAATTTTGCCATCTCTTGAGAGAGACCTTTCCTGATGTCATTTACCTACAAATGCCTTCCCTACTAAGATAACCTTCTCTATTCTATACAGATCTCATAAGTACCTATTTATGCATATGCTGTTTTCCCTATGATAGTTGAACTCCATGAAGGAAGGCACTGTTTTCCTTTGTTTGTATATGTGATTGTAGCAAGATAAAATTTGACTCATAAAAGGAAATTATTTTTTCAAGTTAATTTTATATTATAATACATCAGTAATATAAACTTTTCAGTGATATATGCTTCCTTTCTCATAATTATTCTATAGGATATAACCTTATATAATATAAACTCCTTGAGATTAGGTATCTTTGCAGCTGTAGAGCCCACTGAATAGCCTGGCACATCATAAGTGCTTAATATATATGGAATGAATCAATAGCTCCTGTGAAGTAAGTAGTATTCAAATTATTGTCACTGTTAAAAAATTCGTATCTCACATGAAACGACTAGCTATAAACTATCACATCAAGTCAGTTCTAGAATCCAGGTTTGTTTATTCCCAGTCAATTGATTTGTCAGTTGATTCACACAATCTTATAAACTTGCAGCAAGAAAAGTAAAAGATTTCTCCTTTTGCTATGACATCATGGTGTTTGGTTTTATATGTACATGTGGAAGTTGTTAAGGGGCCATAATATGTGCATGTGTATATATATATATATATATATACATGTAAACATGTGTACTCATATGTGTGTTCTCATATGATCCAAATGTGCTTTAAGATGAATTATAAATATAGACATACATACATAAGTATTCCAGAAAATCTATATTCTATAGCCAGCAAGAGGTTCAAATGTGAATACATACATACATATTTACATTCATATACAGAAAGATGCATATAAACTTACACATATATTATCTTTATACAATTTATATTTTATATTTTGTTTGAGTCACATAAACACCGTTGGGCTATATATATATATATATATATATATATATATATATTTAAAATAATAGTTGATCCATGTTATATATAATGTGTATATATACATATATGTACATGCATGTTTAAAACATCTGAACTCTTACTGACTTCCACATATGCAGACATGGTGACATAGCAAGAAGAGAAATCCTTCGCTTATCTCACCCCAAATTTATAAGGCTGCATTACCCAGTGGTACTTATATTAACTAGTACCATGGACAAAACACCAAACTTGGGTTTTAGAACTGACGGCCACAAACATCATTGCCTTGGGCCTCCTTTCCTCATCTGTCACATCAAAACTTTGAATCAGATGATCCCTAAGGTTCCCTCCATCTATAACATTCTGTGATTCTATGTTTTCCTGTTTTAAAAATAATAGTTTTTTTATTATCAAAATATATGCAGATAGTTTTCAAAATATACCATTGCAAAACCTTTTGTTCCAAAATTTTCTACCTCCCTGGCTCTACTCCTTCCCCTAAACAGTAAGCTAACCAATATAGATTAAACATGTACAATTCATATATATATATATATATATATATATTTCCACAATCATCATGCTGCACAAGAAAAAACAGATCAAAAAGAAAAAAACAATGAGAAAAAACAAAAAGCAAGTAAACAACAACAAAAAAGTGAAAATTACTATGTTGTGATCCACATTCCATCCCCTGTCTCTGGATGCAGATGGCTCTCTCCATCAAAAGTCTATTGGAATAGGCCTGAATCACCTCATTGTTGAAAAGAGCCATGTCAATCAGAATTAATCATCACATAATTTTGTTGCTGCATACAATGTTCTCCTGGTTCTATTCCCTTCACTTAGCATCATTTTATGTAAATCTCTCCAGACCTTTCTAAAATCATCCTGCTGATCATTTCTTATAGAACAATGATATTCCATAACATTCATAAACCATGACTTGTTCAGCCATTCTCCAACTGATGGGCATCCACTCAGTTTCCAGCACTTTTTATAAGTGCTGCCACAAACATTTTTTGCACATGTGGTTCCTTTTCCCTTTTTATGTTTTCTTTGAGACAGATCCAGTAGAGACACTGCTGGATCAAAGGGTACACACAGTTCATAGTCCTTTGGGTATAGTTCCATATTGCCTTCCAGAATGGTTGAATCAGTTCACAAATCCACCAATAATGTATTAATATCCCAGTTTTTCCACATCCCCTCCAACATTCATCATTATCTTTTCCCGTCATCTTAGCCAATCTGAGAGGTATATAATAGTACATCAGAGTTGTCTTAATTTGCTTTTCTCTGATCAATAGTGATTAGAGCATTTTTTCATTTAACTAGAAATGTTTTTCCCTCCTTCCTTCCTTCCTTCCTTCCTTCCTTCCTTCCTTCCTTCCTTCCTTCCTTCTTCCTTTTTTTGCCTTCTCCCTTCTTCTATCCCTCCCTTCTTTTCTTTCCTTCAGTTCCTCCCTATGTGAAAACCAAGGTTTAAACTAGATATGTAAATCTTTTCCAGATCCATAGTTATGACCCTAGAGCAATAGCAGTCATATATTAAATTCTTTGTTCATGCATCAATATAATATTGCCTTATATAAAGCAGGTTGGGATGATTTGTGCCATGGTCTCTGGCTTCTTTTAGGAAAGGGGCTTCATGTTACTGGGAATCTTTTCTTTTCTTCTACCAGAACTGCACTTCTGACACATGAAAGTTTAATGAGTATACATTAACATGGATATGGATAGACTTGTTGAAGAAAGATCTTCATTTGATAGACAACTATACATCCTGAATTGAGGGTTACAATACCACCAAAACATGAACAATTCATGTAAAATTTGTTAATGTTTTGACTCTATTTTTAAATGTACAGCTAGTACATAAAACTCATGGTAAGGATGAATTTTAGCAAATTTTTTGGGAAAGCATCAACTCATATACTATCTCCTACGGGAAACCTTCCCTGACCTCCTTAGTTGTCAGTGATTTCTCTCTCTTCAATTGACTGTATATATACTTATTTATTCATGTCTTGGATCCCACTCTAGTATATAAACTCAGTGACAGCAGCCATGATTTTTTGGTGCATCAGTTACAAGCATTCACCATTTGAGACCTTCCTCCTGCATTATCTTTTGTAACTTTGGATGCTCTGAAAATGTCAGACAAACAGATAGCCGACTGTGTTTATTCAGAAAGCTTAACTTTATCTGGAATATGGAGTCAATAAGTGGTGGCTTCTCATCCACCATGACACAAAATGCATGGGTTTTGTAAAAGCCATTTTTATGCTACCCAGAACTTTTGTTTGCCCTTGTTTCTATGTCTATGGCTAAGCTGCACCAAGTGAGATTCCCAGGAGGGTAAGAACTGAAAAGTGGGACAATCTTGGGTTGAATTAATGACTATTTTCAAAACTCCTCTTATGATTGTACCACTTACCAAATGGCACACAGCCATTTATTTCTAGCTATTCTATGAAACCGAATTACATCATGGAAATTTAAATTGCCCTTTTGAAAAATTTCCCTATTTTGTTCAGTGTCAACTTTGTTTAGTTTTCCATACTGCATTGCGTTTAACCAAGTCCAGTAGCATACAAAGTGGACTTTCAAGTCAAAACTTAAAGGCTCCCCAGGATCAGTCATAACAGAGGGTGGGCGTAAGAAATGGTAAAAAGCATCGTGGATCTCTATGAAAATAACATTAGTTTCACATTTTCTAACCCTGCAGCCTCTTACAGAAAGTTAAATGATCTGAGAAATACAGAAAAAACCCTCCAGGCATATAAATAACTTCAAAGGAAAATAGAACTTAGAAAAGAAAATATTGACTCCTTTTCTCATTTTATGAGATTTATATTCAAGAGGAGATGAGAGAAAGTTTTTCGTTTTTCCTTTCTTTCCTGTTTTTTTTTTTTTTTTTTGCTTTGAGAAGGGAATGCTTCTTTATGATCTATAATGACTAGTTGTCATCATTATAAATGATTTCAAAGAAGAATTGTACATTTGTGGCAAGCAAAGAATCATTTTAATGAAATGGGGCCCCAAACCCTGTTTTCCATTCATCAAATGCCATGAACTATATCTTATCCTCAACTATACACTTTTGCCCTCAACAAACCATGATCTTTCAAAATTTTTCTTTTTAATTTCTGTATTCATGGAATGTTTCACCCTCATGATTTCAATGATTGACAATGAAATTATTTATTCCTGGGCTGTTTTAAGAGAATGTTTCCATCTTTTCCTCTTTGATTTTCTCTTTTGTTTTTTAAGGGGAAGGTGGTAGTTATCCAGAAATAAATGTGAGGGCAGAAGGTTTTAATCCAATTCCAAGCTTCATGGCCACAATTTTAGGGTGGCTTCTAAAGTTGGCTAAAATAATTTCAAAACCTGGAAGACCAAAGTTTCCAATAGAAATCTTCCCAGGATTCAGCTGTGTCATTTACTATTAGAAAATAGAAGCATTCTGGATTGCTGTTTGAGAAAGAGTGGAAAATGCAAAGTACTCTTTGAGGTTGGTAAAATAACTATTGACTGAAATATCAAAGGGTTGGAGGCCTACCTCTGTAGGAATAAATAAGTAGATACTAAGTCTTGTTGCCAAGTGTCTTTGAATTAGTGAGCATTTTCCGTACTACCACCAACCCTTTTCCTCCCACCACCTCTGGGAATGAAATAGATGTGCCAATTTCTGATATCTGAGAGTCTAAACATTCATTGTTCCTGCTATCAGATGGATTCACACTATAAAATGTCACCAGCTGATTTGAGTTACTGAGTTTTCATCCTAATTTTGCCTCTTTCCTTCCCTTTATATCAGTTCAGGACCAACTCTTAGTATTATTCATGAGGACAATAATATCCTCCTTTTGTGGTTAGTGAAAGAAATGAGATAAATAAGACAAAAGAAGTAGGGCAGAGCGGGCAGAGATTTAGCATTGGAGTTAGGGGAGGTGAACTCACTCTGCCATTTACTAGCAATGTGATTTGGGTAGATACCCACTTCTTTTCTCTGGGTCTCACTTCATCATTTGTAAAAATGACAAATTTTGGACTATGTGAATTCTGAGTTCCTTTCCATCTTGAAATAATTTGGTTTCATCACAACCTGTGAAGTAGGAACTATTAGTATTTCCATTTTATAAGTGTGAAAATTGAGGCTGAGATTAAGTGACATAGCAAGGTCATCTATTTACCAATGCAAGTCAAGGACTACCTACCATTTTTTTCTATAATGAATAATTCTATACTATTCTTAACTTTTCATGAGTTCCAAATGAGATGTGGATTATGATTTCAATGGTAATTTCTCAGATAAAATTCCCTCTACTACTGCATGTAGCATTTTCTCTCCAGTTTTTCATTGAAGGGAGCTACCTACATCACTATGAAGTTAAGTGATTTGTCCAGGGTCACACAGCCAGTATGTATCAGAGCCAAAACTTTACCTAAGTCTTCTAACTTGAAGACTGGCTCTCAATCTTCATGACACACTGCCACCCAAAGATCATTTAAAGACAAAAATGACACAGTTTTAATTACAATACTTTCAGATGCTTAATAAATCCTCACTGACTTGAAATTATGGAGAAGAAAAAATTAGCAAAAATAACTTTGTTTATTCATATATTTGCCAAAGTGATGTGGTATCAGAATGGTGGTGAGGGAGACAAATGTTTTACTTCCATATAGTAAACGCTTACTGAAATAGATGGAGGGTAAGAGCTTTTTAATGCAGAAGGGTAAAAATAATCTTCACAAGTAGGGTACAGCATGCACTAATTCAGAAAGGAAGGAATGAAGAGACCTACCTATCACTGGACTCAACTTCTTTCTTGAAATACTCTCCTCAAATGTCAAATGATATTAATCTGTCCTGATTCTTTGCCTATTTTTCTGACTTGTGCTTCTCTCTCTCCCTTTGAGGCTTCCCTTTGTCCCAGATTTTGGTTTTTGCTCTCTTCTCTTTTTCCCCCAACTAACAGCAGAGTATCTGCTGCGATAGACTAGAATAAAGAAAACCAGGATTGAGAAGAAGTTAGAATTGAGTGGGGTAGATAATAGGGAAACGTCTTAAATATGATTAATAAGAGAAACTCTAGGCATGTAGAGATGGAATACAGATAACAACCACAAAAACAATGATAATAACCATCATTTATAAAAAAAAAAGTTTGCAAAGCATTTCACATATGCCATCTTATTCACTTCCTATAATATTTCTGTAAGTTAGGTGCTATTATTATTCCTATTTTACAGATGAGAAAACCAGTAATTTTGCAAAAAATAAAAACTTGGCCAGTGTCACATATCTAGTGTGTCTGAGATAGAGATAACTCTAAATCACTTTATCTAAGCATCACCTATTTCAGATAATAGAAAAAGGCCCAAACAGACAAATAATAATCATTAGGAAATTATAGCAAGAGATAATTTGTGAGTATCCCAAAAGTCAAAAACATATTGGGTGTGAGGTGGAAGACTGGGGAACTTGATGGTTCACAACTAGTAGAGAAAATTGACATCAGGAAGAAGAAAAGCCTAGGAACAGTTAGGAACAGCTAGTGAGGACATTTGAGTCAAAATAATCGGGGTTATGGGTGAACCCAATCATAAAGAGTTGGGAAAATTTGGAAGCATATGATAGAGACTCAATGATCAAGGCTGGAAGTCAAGGGAAGTCTTCTGAAAAAGAATGTTAAATAAGGGTTTCAATCCTGGAAAAATTATGTGAGTATGATATCAAATTAAATTTAACAGTCATAGTAGGACTTCTCACCAAGATGGCAGAGAGGAGGCACACAGCTGCGTAAGCTCCACGTTTTCTCTCAGAATCCATTTCATGACAAGCCTCTGAATTAATGCTTGACTGAAAAAAACCCCACAAATTGTTACCAAGAGAAGACATCCTTGAAGTTCACCAGGAAAGGTCTGTTTTTCCTCCAGGGCAGGGATGGTTTTTAGATCGAGCACAGGCTGAGGGCAGGCAGGTGGTCTGTAAGGAAGCTCTGTAACACCACCCAGCCCAAAAAAGAAAGCAGATTCCTTTTGGGGTTTTTTTTTCTTTTTTCTTTGCTAGTTTCTCTTTGATTCTTCTCTGACAAAATGAGCCAAAAATTGAAAAGGACCTTAATGATTGACAGCTTTTATATGGATAGAGAGCAGACTCTAAACCCTGAGGACACTAAACTGTCCTCCTGGTGAATCCCCAAAGGAGGAGATCATCTGTTCCTCAGCACAGATGAATCTCATAGAAGAAATTAAAAAGGCTCTCACAAGAGAGCTAGAAGAAAAATGGGAAAAAGAGAGGGAGGCTTGGCAAGAGAGTCTGGAGTAGTCATCCCACTCACTTAAAGACAGAGTGGATAAAGAAATCAAATCCTTGAAAAATAGGATTAGTGAACTGGAAACAGAAAACAGCTCTCTAAAAAATAAAATTGGAAAAATGGAAAAAAACTCCATAGAACAAAACAACTCAATTGGACAATTAGAAAAAGATATAAAAAAATGAGTGAAGAAAACACTTCATTGAAAATCAGAATAGAACAAATGGAATTGAATGACTTTAGGAGACACCAAGAATTGGTCCAAAAAAAAATGAAACAACTCAGAATTATTGGACTTCCTGAAAAATATGATGCAAAAAAGAGCCTGGAGGCCACAAAGAGTGCCACGAAACTGGAGCCCATGAAACTGGAGCCCATGAGACTGGAGGCCACGAGAACCGTAGCCACAGGAACTGAGTCCACAACACTGGAGGCCATGTGAACCAAGGCCACGGGACTGGAGGCCACTGAAACCGAGGTCATAAGACTGGAGGCCACGAAACTGGGGGCCACAAGGAGTGTCTTAAGTCAGCTTAATTGAAAAGGTCAATTTTCCCCATTACATTACACATTTGCTATGAAGAAAAAAAGTCATAGTAGAATGATTGTATTGGCTATTGAAGGTTACATTCCGATAAATACAGTGGCAGATGTTGGTGGAATGATCCAATGATCCAAACATTCTGGAGAGCAACATAGAACTATCCCCAAAGGATTTTAATATTGTGCATATCTTTTGACACAGCAGTGCCTTTACTAGGTCTGTATTCCAAGGAAATCATAAAGGAGGGAGCAGGACCTACATGTACAAAAATGGTTGTAGCAGCTTTTTTTTATGGTAGCAAAGAATTGGACAAAGAGTGGATGCCCATCAATTAGGGAATGACTCAACAAGTTGTGCTACATGAAAGTAATGTGATATTATTATTCTATAAAAAAGCAATGAACAAGCTGATTATAGAAAGTCCTGGAAAGATTTACATGAACTGATGCTGAACGAAACAAGTAGAATCTGGAATACATTGTACATAATAAAGCAAGATGATCTACTATGAAAGATTAGGTTCTTCTCAGTAGTTCAGTGATCCAAAGCAATCCCAATAGACTTTGGACAGAAAATGCCATCTGCACCCAGAAAAAAAAAGAAAACCTAAGGAGACCGAATATAAATCAACACATGCTAGGTTCATTTCTTTTTTTCTGTTTTTTTTATCTTTCCCATTTTTTTTTTTAATTTTTGCTCTGATTTTTCTCTCCCAACAGGATTCATAAGGCAAAGTACATTTTTTTTCCTGTCATCAAAGAGTTTACATTTTATTGGTACTCAACATGCTAACAAATAAGTTAGCAATACTTTGTATACAAAGTATAGATTAGATAATTCCATTGAGAACTGAGGGAATCAAGAAAGGTATCATTTTAAGTTATATTCTTTTTTATTAAAACTTTTTAATTTTCAAAACATATGCATGGATAATTTTTAAGCATTAACCCTTGCAAAACCTTGTGTTACAAATTTCTCCCCTACTCCCTATTCCTCTCCTAGATGGCAAGTAATCCAATATATATTAAACATGTGCAATTTTTCCATACATATTTCTACAATTATGGTGCTGCACAAGAAAAATAAGATCAAAAAGGGAAAAAATGAGAAAAAAAACAAAATGCAAACAAACAACAATAAAAAGAGTGAAAATGCTATGTTGGGAACCACCCTCAATTCCCACAGTCCTCTCTCTGGGTGTAGATAGCTCTTTTCATCACAAGATCATTGGAAGTGGTCTGAATCATCTCATTGTTGAAAAGAACCACTTCTATCAGAATTGATCATTGTAGAATCTTGCTGTTGTAATGTACAATTATCTTCTAGTTTTGCTCATTTCACTTAGCATCAGTTCATATAAGTCTCTCCAAGACTTTCTGAAATTATCCTGCTGGTCATTTCTTACAGAACAATAATATTCCATAATACTCATATACCACAATTTATTCAGACATTCTCCAACTGATAGGCATCCACTCACTTTCCAGTTTCTTGCCACTACAAAGAGGACTGCTAGAAACATTTTTGCACATGTGGATCTCTTTTCCTCCTTTAAGATCTCTTTGGGATATAAGCCTAGTAGAAACACTGCTGGATCAAAGGGTATGCACAGTTTGATAACTTTTTGAGCATAGTTCCAAATAACTCTCCAGAATGGGTGGATCCATTCACAGTTCCACCAAGAATGTATCAGTATCCCAGTTTTCCCATATCCCCTCCTACATTTATCATTATCTTTTCCTGTCATCCTATCCTAGCTAATCTGAGAGGTGTGTAGTGTGCTACCTCAGAATTGTCGTAATTTGCATTTCTCTAATCAATAATGACTTAAAGCATCTTTTTATGTGATTAGAAATGATTTCAATTTCTTCATCTGAAAATTGTTTGTGCCCTTTGGCCATCTATCAATAAACAATGTATATTAAAAATAAATAAACTTACTACAATAAAATTGTGGCAGAAAAACAGAAATTTGGACACAATAGAAAGAAAATTGAATTAAGGCTGCAGAACTGGATTCAACGCCAACTTCTGACTCTGGATCTTAGCGTATGGTCAGAGAAACCTCAGTTTGAAAATCAATTCAGTCACTATATAGCCCTAGAAGATAGCCAAATATCTTTTCATAGCCTCGGTTTCCTCATCTATAAAATGGGACAATAATCTTAGCAATCTCACGTGGTTCTTAGGAAGATCACATGAAATAATACATATAAAGCGATTTTCAAAACTTTAAGTCCTAAATAGTGATTATTGTTCTTGTTCTTACCTCTGAGATTTTGACCAAATCTTTTAAATACTCTGGGCTTTAGTTTTCCCACTTTTAAAAAGGACTAAATTTAAAAAGTGACCTCTAAAGTCACTTTTAGATGGAAACATTATATTCACGAGGATATTTGTATGCACATATTCATGCATATACTACCATTTGTATATGTACCAAATACATGTATATGAAAACATGTATTGTAAATTATATATGGGTATAATTATGTTGTATGTATATGAACAAATTCAAAAATTATGTCATCTATGTGTAAATGTCATATAAATACTTAAATATATTTTATTTCTTCCCTTTTGTTCTGATTCTTCTTTCCCAACATAACTAATATGAAAATATGATTGTACACATATAATTCATATTAGATTACTTGCCATTTTAGGGAGGGCAGGAGAAAAAATTGGAATTTAAAAATCTTATAAAAGTAAATATTGAAAACTGTCTTTACATGTAATATGAAAAATAAAATGCAATAAATATTTTGCTATATACTATATTTTACTTTATATTAAATACTATAAGTAAAATAAGTAGGGAGAAATAACATTCTGAAAAAAGGAAAAAAAAAGAAATTTTCAAAAATAAATACTCTAAAAGATGATTGCGTACACTCATATATACATATAAATATACAAGTTCATATACATAGGTACATACTATATGCATACATACATGAATGCATATACACATATTCATAGTAACATTCAGGAAACTGTTTAAAACTTTCCTTTGATACTTACTAATTGTATGGTCTTAGGTGAGTCACAACAGTTCCTTTTAACCTCCATTTCTTTATGTATAAAATAAAGGTGATGATTCTTGGTCTACCCACCACACAGGGTAGATGGAAGAAAAAAAGACTTTACAATCTTTAAAGCAGGGGTGGGGAACATTCATCCTACCAGCTGCATAAGGCCCACAAAATCATTTGATCTGGCCCTGCCAAGGCAACTGCAGGCAACAATTTCTCACTGCTTGAGTTCTTTGAGTTGATGATTTTGTATGGCTTATGAATGATGTTATAAATATCCAAATGGCCCTTGAGAAGGAAAAGGTTCCCTACCCCTGCTTTAAATTTCCTGAAGCAATAATATCTATTGTTATTAAGGTCCCATAAAGATATAATGTGGGCAACTAGGTGGTGCAGTGAATAGAATGCCAGGTCTGGAGTCACAGAAGCTCTTCTTCATGAGTTCAAATCCAGCCTCAGCAAGTCATTTCACTGCATTTCCTTCAGTTTCCTCAACTGAAAAACAAGCTGGAGAGGGAAATGGCAAAACGCCGAAAAACCCCAAATGGAGTCCTAAAGATTCAGATATGATCTAAACTTACTGAACAGCAAGAAATATGAAATGTTATTTTTTAAAAAACACAGCTCAGGAAATAAGATTGGGATCCAGTTACTTGAACTGCCATACAAGTTAGGGTGAAAATTTGGTCACCAAGAATGAAAAAGAGCTAAGACATTAGAATCAAAGTTTAATTCATCTCCTAAATGGAGTTGGAATTTCATCAATACAAATACTCCTTCTAGTGGGACAGATCCTAGACAGATCTCTTCCTCTGTAACTCTTAGGTGATTTAATAATTCAATTTATGCATCAAGTTGCTGTATGCTAGGTACTGTGCCAGGTATTCAGGATATTAAAGACATAAGTGAAATAATCTAAGGGGTTAAAAGGAAGAGAGAGACAATACACAAATGCACACCTGAATACATAAGGCTTATCTATACATTTACTGCACACATATATAATATACTATATGCATATACATGCACACATGTATCTATTTTGTGTATTGTAAATGCAAATATACAATATGCATGAATATATAAGCATATATACTGATGTAAATATATATGTATAAATATATATATATATATGCACAAATGTATATATACAAAATCTTTCCTACATAAATAATACAAGACATTTCTCACATGAATCCTACATAGGTGATCTCCCCAAAATGCTTTTGGCATTTCAGAGATATTAATACAGCGGTTATTCTATAGTCCCATATCTCGCTAAATATCTGCTCTTCTTTGTGACAATATATTTCTTGTATGAAATAATTTATGCTGCTTCTAAGCAAAATAACATTTGTTATATGCTACAGTTTCCTTATGCTCATGAATCAATCCTTGAGCTATTATCTATAATTTTAATTCTTAGGTGAAAGCATTTTTTTTTTCATATGACCTTGGACACTAATCCAGAGAGGAAATAATATTGATTCTCCTCTGTCTGTCTGTCTCTCTTAAAGTTTATGGTTAAGGAACAAAATTTCAAGTGTAGTTTAGGTCTGTCTTGCATTTGGATATAATGAGTATTTCTATAACTTAGTATATTAACTATTTTATAATAATTTTATTTTTTTACTTATTTATGATAAGTTTATTTTTAAACATTAAATAAAAATCATAAAATTATCTCTAAATTTGATACCACCTGCAAGCAGGAGAAAGTCTGGAATCTTTTGGACAAAAGCTCAATTCTCGATCCTTTATCTCTGTTGTTGTTTGTCTGGAGTTCAGTTGTTTCAGTTTTGCCCAAATCTTAAAGACTCTTTTTAGGTTTTTTTGTTTGTTTGTTTGTTAAACACACTAGAGTTGGTTGACATTTCCTTCTCTGGATCATTTTACAGATGGGGAAAGTAAGGCAGAGTTAAATGACTTGCCCAGGGTCATACACCTAGTAAGTGCCTGAAGCTGAATTTGAACTTAAGTCTTCCTGACCTAAGGACTGGTGTTCTATCCTCTATCTCTGTACATAAATACTAAGCACTTTTTTTTCTCCATTTCTGGCTCTCCTGTACACAAATAAGTAAATACACAATACAAAAGAAATTAGGATTAATATGTTATATTAAATTAGTCCATCTGCTTTACTGGACAAAGGGTCCAGTCATCCCAGTGGATCGAAGGCTTGCTCACTACCTACATACTTTACATTTAGTCTCCTTCTAAGGCTACTTCTGACAACTGAGGCTTATGTGTCTGTTTTGATGGTCAACCTAAAACCCAAATAAAACTGACAACAAAAAAAGCGATAACAAAGAATGCTTCATCTCTTAGTTCAAAACTTCTAGACTTTTGGATTCCCACTTACATTTCCTATCTGGTGGAACTCCATCCAACTACTGGGACTTCTCAGTTACACTGAGTTCAGACTTCCTAACCCAATGTCCAATGGCTGTTCCTTATACAGAAAACCAAGAACCATAGAATCTCAACTCTTAACTCTCATCATTCTATTGATTTCTTTTTAATGGAAAAATAACACTTTGATTTAAAAAAAGAAAGTAGAAAATCAAATCACCAGTCCCCGCAGTGAAACGTGAATGTAGCATCAATGAAGATGAAATTAAAACAATTATTAAAAATTATTTTGCCAAATTATATGCCAATAAAACTAACAACCAAAGTGAAATGGATACTCATCCATAAAGACAAAATTAAAATTTCCCAGATTAGCAAAAAAGGAAATATAATAGCTGAGTAACTACCACATGTGAAGTTATGCAAAATATTTCCATAAAAATCATGTTGTGAAAGAAAACATAAATCTTCCACCCTAATGACAAGAAAACTAACAAAACCTTAAGAAAAAGAGAGAAACAGAGAGAGTGAGAGAGAGAAAGACAGAGAGACAGAGAGAGGAAGAGGGAGGGAGGGAGGGAGCAAAGGAGGAAGGGAAGGAGAGAAGAAGGGAAGGAGGAAAGGGAGAGTCAGGGAAAGGGAAAAGGAAAGGGAAAGGGAAAAAGAGAGAGAAGGAGACAAAATAAGAGAGACTGAATACTTCAATCTGTAAATTCAACACAATTTATTCGGCCATTTCAAATCATATGAAAAGGTGCTTTAAAACACTATTTATCAGAGAAATTCAAATTAAGACAACTCTGAGCTATGACTCCACACGTCTCAGACTGGCTAAGATGACAAGGAAAGATAAGGACAAATGTTGGAGGCACGTGAGAAAACTGGGACACTAATACACTGCTAGTGGAGCTGTGAATGGATCAAGCCATTCTGGAGAGCAATTTGGAAGTATGTTTAAAAAGTTATCAAACTTTGCACACCTTTTGATCCAGCAGTGTTTCTATTGGCCTATAGCCCAAAGAGATCTTAAAGGAAGAAAAAGGACCCACATATTCAAAAATGTTTGTGGCAACTTTTTTTCGTAATGGCAAAAATGTGAAAGCTGAAGAATGGCTGAATAAATTATGGTATATTAATGTTATAGAATATTATTTTCTATAAGAAATGATGAAGAGGATGATTTTAGAGAGGCCTTGAGGGCCTTATATGAACTGATGCTGAATGAAGTGAGTAGAACCAGATGAATATTGTATACATCATCAGCAAGATCATATGATAATCAATTCTTTTTTCTTTTTAATTAATTTGTTTGTTTATTTTAACACACATGGCTTTATGAATCCTGTTGGGGGGAAAAATTATAGCAAAAGGAAAAATCATGGGAGAAATAAAGCAAGCAGAACATAGCATGTGTTGATTTACATTCTTAGTTTTTTTTCTGAATGCAGATGGCCTTTTCTGTCCAAAGTCTAGTGGGATTGCTTTGAACCACTGACCCATTGAGAAGAACCAAGTCTTTCATAGTTGGTCATACAATGATCACTTATGATTGACATGGTTCTTTTCAACAATGAGATGATTCATGCCAGTTCCAATAGTCTTGTCAAGAACAGAGTCATCTGAACCAGCAAGAGGACTATGGAATGAGATAGATACCAACACAGTATTATTACATTTTTATTGTTTGCATGCATTTTGTTTTCTTTCTCATTTTTTTTACCTTTTTGATCTGATTTTTCTTGTGCATCATGACAATTGTGTAAGCATCTATAGAAGAATTACATATGTTTAACATATATTGGATTACTTATCATCTAAAGAAGGAGGTAGGGGAAAGGGAGGGCAAAAAATTTGAAACACAAGGTTTTGCAAGGGGGAATGTTGAAAATTACCTATACATATGTTTTGAAAATAAAAAACCTTTAAAATAAAAAATATATATCAGCAATCATCGAAACCACTTGGTACAGGCTAAGAAGTAGAGTAGTAGATCAGTGCAATAGTTTCATACTCATGACACAATAAATGACTATATTAATATAGTGTTTGATAAACCCCCAAACTCTAGCTTCTAGGATATTAAGTCATTGTTTCACAAAAAAAAAAGATGGGAAAACCAGAAAATACTATGTCAGAAGCTCAGCATAGATCTATATCTCTCAACCTCATATCAAAAAGAGATCAAAATAGGTAAAAGAAATAGGCATAAACAGTAACACTATAAGCAAATTAGGAGAAAAAGAGACAATTTACTTATCAGATCTTTGGAGAAGGGAGGAATTTGTGGTGAAAAAAGAACTAGGGAACATGGTAAAATATTAAACAAATAACTTTGATTATATTGAATTAAATTTTTTTGAACAAATAGAACCGAGACAGGCAAGATTAGAAGGAAAACAGAAAACAGAAAAACATTTCTTATAGTCAGTATTTCTGATAAAGGCTCATTTCTGTATTATTATTATTATTAACAATAATAATGCTTTTTATTTACAAAGCATATGCATAGGTAATTTTTCCAACATTGACCCTTGCAAAATCTTTTATTCCAAATTTTCCCCTCCTTCCTCTCTATCCTCTCCCCTGTCTGGCAGGTAGTCCAATACATATTAAATATGTTAAAATATATGTCAAATTCAATATGTGTGTGCATATTTATATAGTTATCTTGCTACACAAGAAAAATCAGCTAAAGAAGGAAGAAAAAGCAAAACTGTCCTCAAAATGCAAGCAAATAACAACAGAGAGAGTGAAAATACTATATTGTGGTCCACACTCTATTCCCATGATTGCTACAACCATTTTTGTACATGTAGGTCCTTCTCCCTCCTTTATGATTTCCTTGTAATACAGACCTAGTAATGGCACTGCTGGGTCAAAAGATATGCACAACATTATAACCCTTTGGGGATAGTTCCATATTGCTCTCCAAAATGGTTGGATCATTGGATTATTCCACCAACATCTGCCACTGTATTTATCGGAATGTAACCTTCAATAGCCAATACAATTATTCTACTATGACTTTTTTTCTTCATAGCAAATGTGTAATGTAATGGGGAAAATTGACCTTTTCAATTAAGCTGACTTAAGACACTCCTTGTGGCTCCCAGTTTTGTGACCTCGGTTCCCATGGCCTCCGGTCCCGGGGCCTTGGTTCCCATGGCCTCCGGTCCCATGGCCTCGGTTCCTGTGGTTCAGGTGGCCTCTGGTCCCGTGGCCTCCGGTTTCATGAGCTCCAGTTTTGTGGCACTCCTCATGGCCTCCAGGCTCTTTTTTGCATCATATTTTTCAGGAAGTCCAATAATTCTGAGATTGTCTCTCCTAGATCTATTTTCCAGGTCTGTTCTTTTCCCAAGAAGGTATTTAACATTTTTTCCCATTGTTTCATTTTTTTTGGGACCAATTCTTGGTGTCTCCTAAAATCATTCATTTCTATTTGCTTGATTCTGATTTTTAATGAATTATTTTCTTCATTCACTTTTAAAATATCTTTTTCTAATTGTCCAATTGAGTTTTTAAGTAAGTTGTTTTATTCTATGGAATTTTTTTCCATTTCACCAATTTTATTTTTTTAGAGAGTTATTTCCAGTTCACTAATTCTTTTTTCAATGATTTGATTTCTTTATCCACTCTGTGTTTAAATGAGTGGGATGACTTCTCCAGACTCTCTTGCCAAGCCTCCCTCTCCTTTTCCCATTTTTCTTCTAGCTCTCTTGTGAAAGTCTTTTTAATTTCTTCTATGAGATTCATCTGTGCTGAGGAACAGATCATCTTCTCCTTTGGGGATTCACCTGGAGACAATCTGTTTTCAGTCTCCTCAGGGTTTAGAGTTTGCTTTCTATCCATATAGAAGCTGTCAATGGTTAAGGTCCATTTCAATTTTTTGCTCATTTTGTCAAAGAAGAATCAAAGACAAACTAGCAAAGAAAAAAGAAAAAAAAAACCCTAAAAAGAATCTCCTTTCTTTTGGGGGCTGGGTAGTGTTACCGAGTTTCCTCTATAGACCACCACGGGAGGCAGGGGTGGACAGCAGCAAGGCACTAGCAGCACAGCTATGGCTGCGCTGTGCCTGCATTCTGAGACTCCAAAAGAATGCTGAGACATTGTGGCCAGGTCTCAAAAGACTCCAGCTGTTTGGGGTTTGGGGTTATATTCTTAAGCCCTGGTATTTTTAGCTTCTCTGCTTGTCTGTTGGCTTGCTGCCAGGGCAAAGTATCCAATCCTGTAGCAAAGCTCTCCCCATAGAGTCGGCTGAGATCACACCCCACCTGCCTCCAGTCTGCTTGGCTGTGAGCTGCCTACCAAGCTCTCACTGTCACTGCCTGCCCTCAGCCTGCACCAGATCTAAAACCGTCCCTACCCTCAAGCAAAAACAGACCTTTCCTGGTGAATTTTGAGCATATCTTCTCTTGGTAATTATTGGGTTTTTTTTTTCAGTCAAGCATTAATTCAGAGGCTTGTCATAAAATGAATTCTGAGACAAAATGCAGAGCTTACACAGCTGTGTGCCTCCTCTCCACTATCTTGGCCTGAAGTCCTCAAATCACATCTCTTGAAGAGACAAAAAAGACCTATCACAATTGAAAGGGAAAAGAGAGAGGCATGAACCTTGTGTCAATCTTACTTTCATCAGATTTGGCTCAAAGACAGAATAGAAGACATATTCAACTTCACAGAGAAACTTATCTTAACCTGTAAGGAAGTAGGAGGGAAAAAGGGAAAGGAAAGGGAGAGGCTAACAGAAAGAGAACAGAGGTAGAAGGAAAAGGGGATAAAAAAGGGGAAGGGACTGTAAAAGGGGAGGGATGCATGAGGAAGGTAGTGGTCAGAGGTGGAGAAGAGGGAAATAGGGAAAGGAAAGAGATAAGTATAAGTTAGGGGACATAAGATGGTGGGAAGGATTAAAAGGATTGGTAGACACAGGAGCAGATCATACAGTCATTTGACGTGCCAATTGGCCTAGTCACTGGCCAAAGATTAAAGCAGACACCTACATGTCTGGCATAGGAGGATCAATAGCAGCTGAAGTTAGTGCTTCCCCTATGAGATAGACTTTTGAAGGCAAGACAGGAGTTTTTACTCCTTTTATAGTTGAAAAAATCCCCATCAATCTGTGAGGTAGAGACGTTTTACAGCAATTAGGGTTAAAAATGAGTACTTCGGTTTTTTAAGCAGGGCTTTTTTTCCCTTCATTTCTTAAAAAATGAGATTCACTCTTGGGGCAAAGAGAAAAGTGTTCCAAGATTTCTCTATAACAAATAGCAGCTTCATGCTGCCCTGGGGCCAGTGCTGCTGGTTTCCTTCCCATACAATCAAGTCTTGTATTATTCTGCATTCCAGGGACACACTCTTTGCCTTTTTTGTAGTTGTGTTGGATGTCTCACAGATAATCTATTGATACCTTGGCTTCTGAACCAGGACACAGTAGGGATAACTGCTAAATTTTGAGTAGAAATTTCCCAGGAGATTCTCCAAGTGCATGGATATACCACCACTTTGGGTCCCTGCACTATTCTTGTGATTAACTGCCTTCCCTGTGTCTGATTGAAACTGATTTTTTCCTGAAGTTCTTTCAAAGTATCTTCTGCTAGTAATTTGTTTCATTCCAAATATTTGTGTGTTCTGTAACTCCAGAAATAGTTCAGAGGCTTGATCTGCTGTTGATCTGAGAGATGTAGGAAGAACTCAGATAAAGACCTATTTACTCTCTGCCATCTTGGTTCTGCACCATCACCACCCACCATGAGCTCCACTCCAGGATAACTTTAGAAAAGTGTTTCAGTAGTATTAAAATTCAGGGCTTTTGGATTCAAGTTCATTGCATTGTTGGGAAAATAAACTCACTTGCCATTTCAAATACTAGGCATAAAGTCCTTTCAAATGAAAAAAAATTGAGGAAGAAAATTGGAGAATGGCTTGTATTCTTATAAATTTGATTCAGTTCTCTGTACATTTTAGAAATTTGGCCTTTATCAGAACTCTTTGTTATAAGGATTTTTCTACTTTTCTGCTTCTCCTCTAATAAGATTATAGTTTTAAAATTTCAACTATTTATCCTGCTTTTATTTTCTTCATTATTCCCAGGAGAAAAGTCTTCTTTCCCTAGCTTGAACTTGATCAAGCTTCTGAATGAAAAAAAGAATACTGATCCTTAAACTTATCATATCTTAATGCTGTTCGTTGTGAAATTTTTAAGTCTGTTATTGTTGTTTTTTTCCAAGTGAAAATAGGCAGTAAAATAATATATGTCTGTACATCTATGCACAGACACACACAGACACACACACACACACACACACACATAGAAAGAGAGAGAGAGAGAGAGAGAGAGAGAGAGAGAGAGAAACATATAACCAATATGATTTTTCAGTCTCCTTACTTTGATAAAGCAATTTACAATATTTCCAGCATTAACTGTTTTGTGGTAGTTTTTTTCACCATTAGGTATAGTAGCAATCCTAGTATATCTACATGACTGCTGCTTTTTCCACATCATTGCTTTTGGATTTCCGCCTTCAGCAGCTGGTGGCCCTTGCAGCTGCTAAAGTATGTGGGAGTTATGAGGAGGGATCAACAAATTTGGGTGGTAGGGTTTCACAGTATAGGTAAAGACAATGATCTAAGCAAGTGGTGTGGAAAAAATTCCATCAGAACGAATATAGCATCAAGTCTGTTGTCAGAAACAACAAATGCCACCATTAGTTCCTATGTTGCTGGCTCTGACAACATTAGCTGTTTTCAGAGAAAGCATGTCCAGTCATTAACTCTGCTGTGTTGAGCCAAACTGGGACTGCTTTCAGCTTTCTTCAGTGACTCACCCCAAATCCATCTTCTTTCGATTTATTTCTGCAAAGTCTTGACATTTTGAAGTTGACTGGGGGCTTGAGGAAAGAAAATGAAGAATTATGATCACATTAGTAAACTAGTTCTTTCATGCTGATGGGTAGGGGGAAGGGAGGGGAATCCATCCTTCTCATTTTTGGCAAGTTTCCTTGATATTTCAACCATTCATCTATCAGAAGAGGCAAATATCTCAAAGTAACTCAGCTAGTGCCAAGTGTTCATCTTCATTGATTAATGAATAATGTTCCTCCAATATTTTATTCATTGTCATTTCAATTAGAGCATCCCTCTACCCCTAACTCTAGTGGGTTTCTGTATACTTCTGTGTATTTCCTCATTTTTTAAAAAGTTTTTGCTACTTTTCATAAAATAAGAATAATTTCTTAACCTGAAAAATAATGAATATCATTTATAGCATAAAAATCCCCACTGAATGAGAATGTGACTTGTGTATGCAAGCATGCTATTTCGGTAAAAGCACATTATTTTTAGAAAATTTAAAGGTGGAAGGAAAAATTGAAAACCACAAAAGGCTTATAGTTAAAATAATTGATATTCAAATGTTTTGATTTTTTTTAAAAAGAACTTCTAACATGTTGCGATTACTGTATGAATGTAACTATCAAGGGATTTAGATGTAAGAGGCAATGAATAGCCTTTCACTTAGCATAGAAAGAAAAGCTGCCAAATGAGTTATTTATCCTAAAACCAGTTTCACTAAAATAAAACTATGTGTGATGGAGAGGGAGTAGAGGGGAGAATGCAGAAAATGAACATATAGTATGTGACATAAACACCTGTTTCTTGAAACTTATACTCATGCAACTGGAAAGATTACTTATATTATGAGAAGGTTTTATGACTCTACCAGTGTAGAGAACTCCTGGAGATAGGGACGCCTTCCACCAATTTAGATCACAATTTGACTGTGATTAGGTACTTGTGTATTGTCTGAGCTACACATAGGCTAAGTGACTAGGGTGATACAGCTAGTAAATATGAAAGGCAGGATTTAAAGCCAGGTTTCCCGTTTCCAAGCTCAGCTCTCTAGTTTCTGTGCTACTTTAAAAAGAATTTTTCTTGGCCATTGCTGATGCCATAGTTATTAGCAATTAATTAATTTAATTAAATCAAAATAATTTGGATTTACTTAATCCTTATATTTTTCAGTACTTATATTTTCCTTCAGTCAAATATAAACTTTTTGAGGTAAAAAACAGTCCAGTTTTGTTTTTGTATTTCCAGTTATTGTTACAGTGCGTAGCCCATAATAATTTTTAATAAATATGTATTAGTGAAGTTCAATTCAATTGATTCAAGAAAATAGATGCTCATATCATATGTTTATAAAATAAATAAGGTCTATTAGGTCCCAGTTTCTTAAACTGTGGGTCTCCCCCATATAGGGTGTTGTAACTAGGAGTGAAATTATCATTTATTATAAATAAATGTTTGATTTGTATACTTATATACTTAGAGTAATATAAAATTTTTTTAGGTGAAAAGTGGCCATGAATGGAAAAAAAGTTGAAAAAGTCCTGCTCTAGATGACTCACTTTGAAAATGTTTTTTCTTATAGTGTGATATTCTTTGGAATATAGAATTAGAAATGCGGAACACTGAAAGTTTAAATGGACAACATCATAAAAAACTAAGAAAATTCACATATATACAAAGTCCTTTCAATAAAATAATGTTTATTGAGTTCTTTACAAATCAAAACATGCCATGTTTTGAGATCAGAGATTATATGTAAGAAAGAAATTGTGTTTATTTGGCAAATACTGTGCTAATTTAGAATGTTAAAAATCTGAATAAATAATATTTAGATAGAAAATTACAAATTAAAAGGTTATAAACCAAATTGTGCATTATGTGTACTGAAACTTCTATCAGTCTAGTATTCTGGCAAACACTTCAAGAACCATTTTATTGGATCTTGAGTCTCTTGAGGGTCTTATTCATCTCAAACTTTCTGTGGATCGTTAAAGTAAAATCTTTAGTTATTTATCTCTGTAGTTCAAGAGAATTGATTTTTAAGAAAAATGACTTTTCTATCCATTTTTATTGAGAATGAATCACATATTCCATCCCTAAAATGTAATGGAAGTATTTTAAAGGATTTCCAAAACATTTTTGTTATGTCTTATTGAGTGAATTTTAATTTTCATCTATGATAGCACATTCAATTGGTGCTCAAGTTTAACAAGAATGTGAAAGACTTTTGTTGGCTCTTTTTAAATGGATGCCCACATTTCAAATGTTTGAGATTTATTCTTCTCTAGAGTTTTAGTCTTAAATTTTCTAATATTTGAATAGCTTAAACAAATACTAGTGTCATTTGCCTTGAAATTCTCCAGGATTTAGAGCAAAATAGATTGCCTGAATCTTCATTTCATAATAGAAGTACCAGCAAGTAGAAACCAATTTGAATAAATAAAATAATAAAATAAAATAAAATACATATAGGAATATATTTTTGATTTGTACTCTAAATAGCATTTCTTTCACTTGGTTGTTATAGATCTGCTGTTCTGTGAGTGGACAAGAACTGGACCCCCATAAGATAAGCAAAATATCCTCTTTCCATGAAATGCCTTGCTGTCCTCCTGTTATCACTGATATGACAAAGCCCAGAGTGTTTGTATTTTGTGACTTCTCCAATACAGAGAGAGTTCTTTATATAACTCAGTTTTGTTTTAGAGATTTATCTGAGTCACCAAGGGATGAAGCAACTAAACCTCTCTGAGACTCATTTTCTTGCTATGTAGAATAAAGATCATGGACTAGATGGCTTCTGAAGAACTTTTTTTAGCTCTTCATTTAGGGATCTACAATCTTCCCATGTCTCTAACACTAAGATGATATTCTCCATGACAATAGTGATACTGTGAGCTTATTCATGGTTAGGATCAGTAAGTATCAAAGGCATTGAATCCAGATCTCCCCAAATCCATGACTAGGACTTCTCCCATGTCTGCCAGATGAAGAAAGACAACAGGGTTAGTGGAGAGAGAACTGGCTTTGGGTTCATTCCTGCTCTTGTTGATAAATAGTAGTTATATGACCTTGGGCATGTTACCGAAGCAGTCCTTGAAGAGGATGGTTAGCAGAAGAGTTAATGATCAGCATTTGTGGAATGAGTCTAATCGCCAAACATTCTGACACTGATGGAGATGATAAAAGTTCAATTTCCATTCCCTCCTGAGCTCCCTAAATATATATATATCTCAAGAAAAGAAATGCCACACTGTGCTAAGCTCTTGTTCCTGTTTTATTTTGGTTTTCAAATGGGACCTAAGATTTCTCCAAGTCAACTAGGCGATGCAGTGGATAATGTACTGCACCTCCAGACACTTCCTAACCTGGACAAGGTACTTAACCTTATCTGCCTCAGTTTCCTAATTTGTAAAATAAGATAGAAAAAGAAATTATAAACCACTGTGATATTTTTGCAAAGGAAACTCCAAATGGGATCATGATAAGTCAGATATGAGTGAAATGACTGAAAAACAAAGATTTCATCAACATAAAGAAATATTGATAAGGAATAACTACCAATATAAACCAGTCCTTGCTTTTCAACTTAAAATCTTAGAGTTACACTGAAGGGTTTAAGTAGCATAGACACCACACATCAGAAGTGAGAATTGAACTTTGTTCTTCCTGATTCTAAGGAAGCTTTCTATTCATTATGGTTATGTTTTGTTTTGTCTTGTTTTTCCAGTATCTGGATCTATACACATTTAGATTAAGTGAGAGAGGGAGGGAAGGAGGGAAGAGGAAGGAAGGAAGGAAGGAAGGAAGGAAGGAAGGAAGGAAGGAAGGAAGGAAGGAAGGAAGGAAGGAAGGAAGGAAGGAAGGAAGGAAGGAAAAAGTGAGGAAGGAAGAAAAGAAAGAAAAGAAGGGAGGAAGGACAGGAGGTAAGAGGGAGAAAATGAGAAATAATTATGGTGGGATAAAGACTGGAGTCCCTGACTCATACATTGGGTCATGGACACCATGGAACCAGAATTCTGAGATAATCTTGTTACCAGGCATGCAATGAAGTCCTGAGAAGCAGTTTGTTAGAAGGCAAACCCATGAGGACAGTATTTTGCAAATGGAATTTAGTGGAATTGATAATATGTAGGAACTGAATTAAGCCAAGAACTCAACTATCCAGAGATTAAGGTAGCATAAAAAGTATCCCCTAAGGTGTTGGAAGTGGAAAATATTTGCACATGTGTTCTTATTATATCTTTGAAGTACATATTACTTTGTAAAAGGTAATCTGGTTTTAAGTTAAATGGGACAGGAGTGCTTGAACTCCTAAAATGAAAGTGAACACTACTGGTGGAGGCTTGAACATTCAAGAGAGAGATGAGCTGTCTTCTTTGCCCCCCACCTTATCCCCCTAAGAGTACCAGATGGCCCTAAAGGAAGAGGCAAAATATAACAGACCTCACTTTCAAGCAGTGGTGACCTGAAGATCATTTTATTCATTGAAATAATAATAATAGAGATTCAGAGGAACTTAGGAACAGATATAGTAGAAAAGCAAAAGGATTCAAATATCTGTTTGATTTTTCCCTAAAAAGTGAAAATATTTGGGGGAGGAGTTGCTGAACAAACATTCTATTTTGTCTTATCAATTCATCTATCTAAGCAATCCAAACAATTATTTTAAATAGCAGGGATATCTTCTTGACCCAAAATGTGGTTCCTGTCCTCCAACACAAAGGCTATCCATATTGGCAATATTAATTATTATTCTAAGAAGCAAGCTATTGACTTTATCTCCCTTTTAGAGGCTTGTTAAAAATTCTTGAATTTTGTAACTCTTAAATTTGACATATTAAATTCAAAGTTTACCTTCAGGCCTGGTAAAACTAAGCACATGTGTACCTGTCTCATGTGCTTCTGCAGGAATCCTAACAACTTCTTTTTGTTGGACAGGAGAAATTGATCCTCAGGTTAGCATAATCTCTGACCTGTGCTTCAAAAAGACAATGGAAATAGAGAAAACATTAAAAACTTAAGTTCTAGAAATCTCAGGCCATTTGGGTAAATGCAGACACCTTGTTAAGTGCTTGTCTTGAAAGTCACTATTGACTGCTTCTACAGAGCATCAGAGGGAGAAATAAATCTCCCCAATACAGCTCACCAAGGAAGGTCCACTCTCATGTTGCTCCAGTTTTTAAGTCCAGGAGAGGAGAGAAAAGTAGAACTAGCATATATTTTAGATTATGGAGAAATTTGGTGCTTTTTATTCCTCTGAAGCTTAGCTACCATCATATAGAGAGGGACAAATAGAGCAAGGAAGCTCCCTATATGCTGTTGAGATATCACTAGACAAAGATCATCACCTATAATTTCTCCAAACTTGCTGGGGAATTCATCTAATTGATTGAAGACTCCTTTGCTCATTCCCCTTCCTCATAAAATTGAATCTTTTTAAAACTTCCTGGTAGAATGTAAAGGCTTAATCTGTCTTTCATATAATGGTTGTTAAAGGAATGGGAAAAATGGAGATAATATTCATTTTGTTTAAAAAATAGGAATCAGATAAACCAACAATAAAAACATCTGTCATGTACAATTCATTTTGCATTTTGTACTCTGAAATATATACACAACCTCCTACTGTAATTAAGTTGATCACAAAAATGCTCTTGAGATTTATCTCTAAGAACAAACACCTGCAAGCTATTGTGTGAGATTAGCAACAATTTTTCTTTTCTTGATATTCAATTTCTTGGCTCCTTTAACAATCTCAGGATAATCTGCAATTTGATGTGGTCCCTTCTTACAATGTTGAGAAATAAAAAGAATAAGAAACATGAGAGGGTTTTTTTTTTCCTTCTCCTAGATACATAATGAGATAAACCTAAGAGGAATGGATGCAATGTTTTATCATTTGCATTATGTATTTCTGATTTCTTGCTTAAAGAGAAGAAAAAATTAAATGCTAATTGAAAACACAAATGCATTTTACACCTGAATTTTCTGAAGAGATAATCACAAAACCTAAAAAAAGGACATATTTGCATTTCATATTTGCATACAAATAAAACTAAAGAATCCATATGTCCTTCCTTAAACCCCTAGATTTAAGGAAAAAATTTTTGGTGTCTGGTAAATGCCATTTAGTATTATCATCGAAAAAGATATTGTGAATTTATCTGGTTTGGCATTAGACATAATCCAAATAATCCAAACAGTTACTGACTTGCAAAACAATGCAAGATTGAGCAAAACTTGTTCTAAAAGTTTTCTAGAAAATCACAGCTGATTTGTGAAGAAATGAAAGGAATAATTCAGGCAAACATTTGTATATCTATCTGAAATATATGATAGATTAAGTTAAAGGTAGATTATTTAAGCTTCTATTATTTATCACTTTTATTGTTATTATTCTGAATAGAATAATTACTTTAACCTCCATATTTTTGAGTTTTTTAAATAGTTCTGATAATCATTGACTGCAAATATGTCTTTATATCCCTCCTCCCAAAACCTAGTTATCTCATCTCTATAAAATCCTTTTTGTTTCTAAAGACTTTGTTACTCTCTACAGCCCGATTCCTGACCTCATCATTCAACCAAAATTCCTCTTTCTAAAGTTACTAATAATATATTCATTGCCAAGACCAATGGTCTTTTTCTGAATCCTCATCCTTTTTTTTTGGTCTCTAAGCAGCCTGCAGATCACACTCTTCTCCCAGATACTTTTCTCTCTAGGTTTTAGGATATCACCTCTTCTTGTTCTCCTACCTATATGATTAATCCTCAATGTCTTTTGCTGGATTTTAATCCAAGGACATTTACCTTGAATGTCCCTAAGAGTTCTGTTCTGGATCCTCTTTTCTTTTCCCTCTATACTATTTCACTAGGTGATCTCATTAGTTCCTCATCATGTCTGGCTGAAGATTCAGTAATCTATGCATTTAATCCTAACCTCCAGTATCACAATTATAATTGCCTCTTGAATTGGATGTCTCATACTATCCTAATGTCATCATGTTCACAATGGAACTTTTTTTTTCCTCCAAAAGTATTCTTTTTTTCCACTTTCTTTATCACTATTGAAGGAACCACTATCCAACCATTTACCTAAATTTGAAGTCCAATTCCACACATATATAAACTATATAATCTTACTTAATCATTTGACTTCTGTTTGTCACAATTTTTTTAATTGTAAAAAAATGGGGGTCATAATAGCACTTGCTTCCCAGAGTTGTTGTGAGAACCAAATGAGATAATATGTGTAAAATGCTTGGCACAATACCTGGCACTAACAGTATAAATTGTTATTGTTGTTATTTTCAGTATCCTCATAATTAGCATCCTTTATTTTACATTATTTGGCTGTAAGTTCACAATGTTTGGATATATTATTTAATTGTTCATTATAGAACCACAATTTTATTAAATTATTAAAATATCATTTTCCAAGACTAACCTTGATTATAATTCATAACTTTCAATCCCAGATGATCAAGGTATATTTATCTTAATCATTTGGATAAATGGCTTAATACTTCATGACATGTAATAAAAGGGAAATTCAAGTTTCCATTTTCTATTTCTATTTGAAAATAACTGCATTTTCAAGGACACTTCTACTTCTCAGTTTATCAGTACTGTTATCAGAGTTCACTGTTTTCCCCAATATGGACAATAATCCCAGGCTCACTTGAAGTAAAAATTCCTAGAACATTTTTAGGAATTATTATTTTACTGATGAAGGCAACTAAATATTGTATATTTGGTTAAACTTCTCACAACAGGTTTATAAAATTGAGCCTGCAAAAATCTTGAAATCTTCATCCCTCTTATTTACATCTACTATTTTCCAGACACTGTGCTGGATGTTGGAGATACAAAGAGAGGTCTGAAATTCCAGACACTCAAGGAGATAACATAGTACAGGCATTTTAAAAATACTTAATTAACTTCTTGGCAGTAAAGTTCCTTAAGCAAGCCTCATGACTGACTCTGGCATGAATAAAAAAATTGAATTGTCAAAATAAATAAATAAAAAATAAAAGTGAATTGTTCTATAGGAAAGCAGTGTCTAGATTTTGCATCAATGGAAATTAAAATGACACCCAGCTCTACTACTTAGTAATTATAACCCTTAATAACCCTCACATATCCACTAGTACAAAGAAAAACTTTTATTACCTATTCTATAGGACACATTAGTGTGTTTATAATAATAATAATAATTATGTTTATTATTATTATTATTGAGAGGGACAAGGTGTAGCTGGTGTCCTGTTATTTATTCTGTACTATTTTCTGATGGAGAAAAACTTACTTAGTATATACTAGGTGATTAATAAATGTTTGTGGATTGATTGATTTTTCAGTTATTCCAAGTTTATCTCCCTATTTGTTGCAGAGTTGTGTCTGACTTTACATGATCCCATGGAACATAGCTTGCCGATACAATCCATGGAGTTTTCTTCACAAAGATACTAGAGTGGTTTGTCATTTCTTTCTCCAATGTACTTTCTTATTAGAGATCATTTTATTTGCATTATTGTAATCATTGTGTGTATATACTTAGATATATCTATATATATGCATATATATTGTTTTTCTTATGTGTTTTACTCAGTAAGAGTTCCCAAATTTCTCTAAATTTTCTATATTCGTTATCTTATTCCACAATATTATCACAGTACAGGAAGTGTGGTATGATGTATAAAAAAGACAATTTTGAAGTCAGGAAGACCTGTCATCAAATCTTACATATTAACACATACTTCTGGACAAATAAGAATTTTTCAGAGATTCAGGCAGCTCTCTAAGAAAAAAAAATTGTAGAAAAGGTATTGATTAGAATTGGTAGTGGCAGTTACTTTACATGGGAGTTCCTAGCAAGTTTAAGCCTCATCCTTAATTAGTTAAAATCTTTCTTAGTTTAAGCAGAATATTTTAATAAAAATAACGTAAGAAAATATTTCTAAGATAGAAATTATAATCCTATGTACCAAATGGATTTCTATTTTAAAATGTTGTCATTAATAATAATAAGCAATTCTAAGGAATTTTAATATTTACAAAGTGCTTTACAAGTATTATTTTTATGGTTCAAATTCTATTTCATTTTTTTTTAGTTTTCAACATTTATTTTATAAGATTTTGATTTCCAAACAATGGCAAACAATCTGATATAGTTTATACATGTATAATCATATTAATGTTTGTATTACAATTACATGATTACAATTATGATTGTACATACATAATTACAATTAATGATGGTAATAAAATGACACATTCTTTTTGTGAAAGAAGAATCAGAACAAAGGGGAGAAATGAGAAAGAAAAAACAAATAAAAAAAAGATGAAAAGTCTACATTTCAGACTCTATTGTTCTTTCTCTGGATAGTGATGGCATTTTCCATAATGAGTCCTTTGGAATTGTCTTAGATCATTGTATTGCTGAGAAAAACAAAGTTGATCAAAGTTGATGATCTATATGATGTTGCTCTTACTGTGTATAATGTTCTCCACATTCTGCTCATTTCACTCAATGCTTTACAAGTAGTAACTCATTTTATCCTCACAACAATTCAGAGGAAATAGATGATAATATTATGTGGGGATATGTGTTTATTATATAAATGTGTATATGAGTACACATATACAAAATATTCACACTATATATATATATGTATAATGTTAATTAATTTATTTATTTGACTTATTTGTACTTTCTTACTTTACCAATGATTAGGACTCCTTATTCCATTCTCCTCTTGTGTGTGGGGAGGTAGAGGGAAGAGGTTCACAATGATGATTAAGTTCTGGTGGAGAGGAAGATACCTGACAAATGAAATAGTCTATTACCATTGGGTAAGGGGGGGAGAACATGTAATTGATGTAGAAAATCTGTCAAACATTACAAATTTGGCAGTGAAATACATGCTTCAATTTGAGAGATTAAAACCAATGTAAAACACACAAAATGATTAGAAAGTTGGGCCAAATATGATAAAATTAATTTTCAGAGAGAAAAATGTAAAATCTTACTTATGGATTGAGGAAATTAATTTCACAAGCCTAGAGAGGAAAAGCATGGAAAGTTAATGTTTATTTTAAAAAGACATGGGGGAAGGTGGTTTAGTGGAATGCAAACTCAAAGAAGTCAACAAATGGATGTGGCTGACCAGAAAAGAGGGATAAAAAGAAAGCCAGCGGCAAATTATTCTTAGTTAAAATGGATTAGGAAGATGAAATTCTGTCATATTCTGACAGGTGCAGACCACATCTGGAATATATTCAATTCCAATTTCCACATTGTATAAAAGTTTCTGAGAATTGTCAGAAGATACAAAAAATAAGATCAGGATAGGAAACCTGTATAAACTATATCATTAAGTATAACATATATCATATATTAAGTATATATGATGAAATTGGAAATTCTTGTCATGGGAGACACAACATTGTTTAAAGGAGGAATTGATAGCTGCATTAAATATCTAAAGGAATGTTATGTGGAACATGGATAAGCCTGTATTTCTTGACTTTAGAGAGACTCCTCTTTGGAAGATCAAAGAGGTACATTTAGGGTTGGTGTAATAATTAGAGACAGGCAGGAAAGCAATAAACATTTATTAAATACTAGATACCATGCTAGTCATATTTCTTGCTTTTACAGAGCTTATTTGCTAATGGGGGAAAAATGTGGAGGAGGTGGAGAGGCTTAGTAACAAAATCCAGGGAGTCAGAGAGCTAAGAGAGCAAGACTAGGACTCTGAAATGGAATGGTACAAAATTAGAATATCATCATCCTACCTTTAATAGATTCTGATGAATATATTTAATCAAAAATTAGATGACCATGTGGGTCTGTTGCAGAGTACTTTCCCCTCAGATATTGGTTCTACTAAATGACCCTGAATTTCCCCAGGTGAGATTCCATTATTCTGTCTATAAATAAATTCATCTCAATTCTATCAGGCATTCATTTCTCTTATATTGACCTTATTATAACATGTTTCTAATTAGTTTCAGGAATGAAGGCAAAAAAAAATGTAGGAAATTTAGTGACAATGTTGTTTTTAAAGTTTAACTTTAAATTTTATCCAGCATCAAATGAGTCATTTAAATACAACACAACATACACACACGTGCACATACACACTTTAAAAAAATTTCTTTTGCTCTAAAATGACTAATATAATTTCATTTTTAAAGAAAAATATTATCTTTTTTCTTTAAAAAAAGTATCACTAGATATGGGTATATTTTTGATGAAAATTAATAGCTTTTATCTTCATTAGGAGACACTGTATCCCATCATAAAAATCAGTGTTGTGTAAATCCCAGTTCTTCACTATGTGTCCTATGTGACCTTCAAGAAAGCAATTCGCCTAACATCTATGGATCTCAGTCTCCTGAATGAGGAGAATGAGTTGTTAGGAAGGAAAGTTAATTAGTTGATTCCATGAACTTTGCTTCCTACTTGACCAAGAAGATTCAATCCATCTTCATAAACTTTCTCTTCTCATTTTCTCTATTGTCTTCATATATCCCCTCCTACTTTATTCCAAGGTCAGAGGAAAATCAAGACATCTTAATCCCTCTCTTTTTATCTCCAACAAAGCCTTTGATTCCATCTCCACTCAACATGTCTCATATCTTATTGCTTCTTCTATCTTGAGTCTTTTCAACTCTACTAGCTGTTTTTCTACGATCTACATAAATGCCTGTTTCCCCATCCCATTCTTAATAATCCTTCATTTGAACGAATTTGACTTCATAGATAGAGAGCTGGCCTTAAAGTCAAGAAGATGGTCAAAACCCCTTTGTGAAATATACTGGATATGATTTTGGGCAACTCAACTAACTTCTCAGTCTCTCTTAGACTATTAGCTACAGCGAAAGATTATAAGATTTTAGGTTTTGAGATAAAAAGGACCATTGATTTCGTCAAAACCAATTATCTCATTTCAAGCTGTCCACATGCATTGGTAGTGGATCTCCTCATCCAAGGGTTCTCTGTACTAAATAATTACCAGGTTCATTCTCTAGCCCTGTCTCTTCAATCTGCTTGTATTTAGCATCATATTGATCACTTAATTGATAGAAATAAATGCCTATGCTGCTTCCATTTCTTCTTACCCTTATTGTATACTCATGTATAATGAATTGGGTTTTCTCATTCAGTCCTCTACAGATAATTTTCAATTTCTCTGTCTCTGTCTCTCTGTCTTGGTGTCTATCACCCTCCTCCTCCTCCTCCTCATTATCATCATCATCATCAGTGACTTTCCAATTGCTAAATTGGATGATCTTTACTTAGTTCTCTATTTTTACCTCATCAATCAATTCATCTTTCCCTTCATGTAACTATACTAACTGATTCTCTTGCTATCTGACTGATTGATCCTTGTCACTCTCTATTGATCATCTATCAACCTGCTTCCATGCCCTAAGTGTGATTATCCAATAAGATTCTATCCTGTGTCTATTCCTCTTTCCATTCTAAATTCTCCCCTTGGGAATCTCAACTATATCCATGATTCATAATGTAGTGGAAGGAATACTATTGGAGTTTGTGGAGTCTAGGTAGCTTATTTCAAGCTCCATCTCTGACTTTTGCATCTTGTATGAATTTTAAAAAGTAACTTAATTGATTCCTAGATTTCTCATTTATAAAGTAAGGTAGTTGGATGGATGTCCTTTAAGGTTCCTTCTAGCTCTTAATATATGATTTTGTGCTTTAATTTTCAGTTCTGTAGAGATGATATTTTGATTAATAATTTTATTATACAAGCTCATTCTTGAATTCCAGTTTCAACTACCTGAAAAACAGTTCCATGTGAATTTTTCAATATGATCTCAAATCTAATATGTTCAAAATATAATTAAGGTGACAGGGAAAAAATCAGGCTCATCTTTCAACTTCCCTGTTTGTGTTCATTTTATCATCATTCTTCCCACACTCCACTTTGATACTTTTTTCTTTGGACTTTTGTTTCTCTCATTTCTCACAACAATTAGGTAGTGGGCTCTAGTTATCTTCTATTGACCTTTCCTATAGTTATTCTCTTCTTCCGACTTCCTTTGGTATCAGCTCAATGCAAGCCCTCATTACCTGTCAGCTAGACTATTGCAATAACATCCAAATACATCTTCCTGATTTCAGTCTCTCCCTTCTCCCATCTATTCCTTACACAGATGTGCAAAATATTTCCTTAATGCACAGGTATGATAGACATATCACTCCTCCTCTCAAAAAGTATAAATTCAATTGGCCTGACACTGAAAACATTCCACAATCTAATGCCAGCCTGCATTTTGTCCTTATTTCAAACTGTCCTCCCTCATATTTATTCCAATAAAACTGGATTCCTGGGGGAAGAGGGGAGGCTCTGATTTCATCCTGTATGTTCCTAAGTACATGAATGAATGACTTGTCTCTCCTAAATAGAATTTACTCATTGTTCATCTCTGCTTCTCAAAACTCCTTTCTTTCAACTCAGGTGTTTCCTCTCCCCAAGCTAACTTGTTTCTGTCCAGCTGAAAGATATCTCTTCCTGATTAAATGTCCTTAAGGACTCTGTCTGGACTTTTCCTTTGCTCCTATCATTCTTAACCTTGTATTACATTTCAATGGATCTGGGATGATAGAGTTTAAGAGGCAACTAAAAGGTGACTTTGTCATCTTAAATATGAAAAAAAAAAAAGCAGAGACAAGATTTGAACCTGTATCTCCAAATCTCTCTCTCTCTCTCTCTCTCTCTCTCTCTCTCTCTCTCTCTCTCTCTCTCTCCCCCCTCCCCCCCTTCGTACCTATTACATAATAGATTTCGTAACTATTTGTCAAATACAGTTAAATTAAATCTTACACTTATCTAGAATGTTTAAATTAATAAAGGAATTGCAACTGGAGGAAAGAACAGATGACAACATTATCCATAGGACTAACATTATATTACTCAGATAAGCCCTCATATGAAGGAGTCAGACCCTTCCCAATGCCTAAAACCATCCACTTAATTACCTCTCTGTCCTAGGTGCTAGATACATATTTAGGTATATTGTCAAAGAGCTTACGTGAAAATAAAGATGCTACATATGGATTTAAATTTGTCCTTTTGATATTCCATTTATTTTCCCAAAGTTTAATTTACCCTTTTCCCATCTCTCATAACTTTTAGTGTCTCTTCTTATTTATTTCATTTAAACCTAGAACAAAAACGATATAAACAAACATATGTTAATTGAACACTTTATGACAATATGCCCTGAGTTTCTCTGTTGGTAGATAAAAGTGCTCTAGTATGAATATTCATTATGACGGTTAATTGGATTGTGTATTCCTTGCTCTGGCTGAAAATAAATGCAAATAAATGAAACTGCCTTAAATACCAATTCTTCTAACTCCTGGCTTTTAATATCCTATTGAAGCCTCTCTAGGCCCAATATTGTTTACATAGCATTTTGCATATGAAGAAATGAGAGAGATTTGAATAGTATTTCTCAGTCTCAATTCTATCACCTAATACAA
This sequence comes from Sarcophilus harrisii, assembly GCF_902635505.1. Classification (NCBI taxonomy): domain Eukaryota; kingdom Metazoa; phylum Chordata; class Mammalia; order Dasyuromorphia; family Dasyuridae; genus Sarcophilus; species Sarcophilus harrisii. The sequence continues at coordinate 34,540,344 of NC_045430.1, forward strand.
TCAAAAAGGAAAAATAATATGGAGGCAGGAGAAGCATCAATGGCTGTGGAATACATTTGTTGGCTAACTAACAAATCTAGAATTCCAATTACAATTCCTGAAGTAATCAGTGATCTGTGATCTCATCAATTAATCAACCAAACAAAAAGCATTTATTACTAAAGGCTAAGATTACAAATTTATTCTACTTCCAAGTACTTTGCTTGGTGTTGGGCATACACATTAAAAATAAATGAAATAATGCCTCACCTCAAAAGTTTACATTTTAATTTCTTCAATCTGGATGTTTCTTTACTTTAAATGATGCATTCTAACTCTTTTTTTCTTCTTTTCTTTTATTAAAGCTTTTCATTTGCAAAATAGATACATGGGTAATTTTTCAACATTGATCCTTGCAAAACCTTCTGTTAAAAATTCTCCCCTCCATTCCACCACCCCTCCCAGCTGGTAAGTAGTCCAATATATGTTAAATCCAATATATGTATACATATTTATACAGTTATCTTGGTGTACAAGAAAAACTGGAACTAGAAAAATACCTGAGAGGGAAAACAAAAATGCAAACAAACAATAATAGAAAGAGTAAAAATACTATTTTGTGGTCCACACTCAGTTCCCACAGTTCTCTCTCTGGTTATAGATGGCTCTCTTCATCACTGAACAACTGGAACTGGTTTGAATCTTTTCATTGTTGAAGAGAACCACATCCATCAGAATTGATCATCATATAGTCTTATTGAAGTGTACAATGATCTCCTGGTCTTGCTCATTTCATTCAGCATCAGTTCATGTAAGTCTCTCCAAGCCTCTCTGATTTCATCCTGCTGGTCGTTTCTTACAGAACAATAATATTCCATAACATTCATATACCACAATTTACCCAACCATTCTCCAAATGATGGACATCCATTCATTTTCCAGTTTCAAGCCACTACAAACAGGGCTGCCACAAACATTTTGGCACATACAGGTCCCTTTCCCTTCTTTAGTATCTCCTTGGGGTATAAGCCCAGGAGTAGCACTGCTGGGACAAAGGGTATGCACAGTTTGATAACTTTTTGGGGATAATTCCAAATTGCTCTCCAGAATGGTTGGATTCGTTCACAGCTCCACCAACAATGCATCAATGTCCCACTTTTCCCACATCCCCTCCAACATTCATCATTATCTTTTCCTGTCATCTTAGCCAATCTGACAGGTGTGCAGTGGTATCGCAGAGTTGTCTTAATTTTCGTTTCTCTGATCAACAGTGATTTGGAACACCTTTTGATATGACTACAAATACTAACTTTAGTTTTAAATAAATTGTAGCTAGATCTCTCTCTCTCTCCACACACACACACACACACACACACACACACACACACACACATTGCTTCAAGGCTTTTAAAAATGTTTTACAAATATTATTTTATCCTTCAACAATCCTGAAATTATGAGGTTCTATAATTATCCCCATTTTAGAAATAAGGAAACTGAGGTTGACAGAGATCAAGTGGCTTGCCTATAATATTTATAGCTGCTCTGTTTTCAGGTCAAAAAAATGGAGACTGAGGGAATGCCCATTAATTGGGGAATGGTTGAATCAGTTGTGGTATGTGATTATGATGGAATATATTATTCTGTGGGAAATGATGAACAGGAGGCTCTCAGAAAAACCTGGAAAGTCCTTCATGAATTCAAGCAAAATGAAATGTAACGTGTACACTATAATAGCAATGTTCTGGGATAATCAGTTGTGAATTATTCTTCTACTCTCAGCATTAAAATCATCCATGACAACTCTGAAGGACTTATGATAAAAAAAAAATTTCTATCCATATCCAGAGAAAGAAATGATTGTGTCTCAATATGGATTGAAGCATCTCTCTCTGTCTCTGTCTTTCTCTGTGTGTCTCTCTCTGTATCTTTCTATGTCTCTATATCTCTCTGTGTGTCTCTGTCTCTCTCTCTCACTGGCTCTCTGTCTCTGTCTCTGTTTTTACTTTATTTTTCATTAGGCTTTTTCTTTAAGGGGGAAGGTATATGTTTTCTTTCACAATATGACTTTTATGGAAATGCTTAGGATAACTTCACATGTGCTGCCTTAAAGGAAGCTGGGAGTGGGGATAAGGGAGAGAATCTGAATCTCAACATTTAACAAATGTAAAAAATTGTCTAAAATGTAACTGGGGAAAAATTATATATATATATATATATATATATATATATATATATATATATATATATATATATTAAAATGACTTTCCCAGAGTCTACAGTCTGTAGTTGGATTTGAATCTCCCAACACCAAATCAGATGCTTTATCCCCCACCCTATGCTATCTGGAAGCTATGTTGTTTTTATGTTGTTGTTGCTGTTTGACCATATCTGACTCTTTGTGACCCCATTTGGGGTTTTCTTGACAAAGTTACTAGGATGGTTTGACATTTTTCCTCTCCAGTTTGTTTTAGAGTTGAGGAAACTGAGTAAAAGAGGGTTGTTACTTGACCTGGGTCACTTAGTTAGGTAGTATCTAGGGCTGAATTTGAATTCAGATGCTCCTAACTGCCTAGCAGCCCTGCCTGGATGATACAGCCTACTTCAAACATGTCCTAGAGCCAGCTGACTTCAGGAAAGTCAGCATTTGTACATCACAGAAAGCAAAAAATCAGGGTTTTATTTTATTATTATTTTTTTGGTTTTATAAAATGATGGAGAAAATGTTAATTATTCAAATTAAACTTAAAAATGCTTTGTATATTTAAAAAAACTGGTTGTTAGACATTTATCTGTATACCACTAGTTTCAAATCATTTTCCCAAGGGGAAATAAATACACATAGGGAATTTTTATTTTTCTATTTGTAAATGCTAAACTGTCTATGGTTTGGTGAATTTACTTGGGAGGGTAGGAAGTTGAGCTACTTAAAGTTAGGGACTATTTTTGCTTTTTTTTTGTATTCCAAGCCTTTGAAAAACAATCAGTACATAGTAGGTATCTAATAAATACTTGTTGACTAAAATGGTTGAGTAACTTATTTCTAGAGCATCATATGCCCCACGAGTATCAGAGGCAAGACATAAGCACAGACTCTCTCTTTAGCCACTCTTCCATTTGTCTCTCTGATTTTACCTTAATCAGGTTATTTCCTTTTGAATTTTCCCATTTACCAGCTGTGCAGGCTACAAAGCTTCTCACCTTTCATTTGCCATTTGATGCTTTCCTGTTGCTATCTCCTTGACGTACATCTCATAAATGGCTCATTTTCTGACCAATGAGCTTTCTCTGAGTGAGGATGGATATAGGAACGGGAAACTGTTTTATCTTGAGATTCCAAATGCTGTGCATTTTTAATGACACCAGAATGTGACTAGGTCATGGTCTGCCCTGCTTAGCCTAATATCACCTCTAGTTATGAATAGATAACCCAAATTGGGATTTTGCAATCTGGTGCTGCCATCTAGGGAAAGCGTCCATTATAAAAGATGTTTTTGCAATTTCTTTTGCAGTCAATAACTGGGAGCCTTAGGGATTAGGGAAGCATTAACGGAAGGTGGGTTGGGGAAGCTGTTGAAAGTTGGAATGATGGGATAGCTTACAATGAGTGCCAAGACCACATGCAGAATAACTTTGAATCCTGGCTGTCACTGTTATAAGAGTGTTTGGCACCCGTCATTTTTCTCCTTCAAAATGACTACAAGATTTTTCTCCCTCAACTGTAAAGCTGAATGCCAAGTTGAAATTCTAGAAATAAATATAAGGTCTGGAAAATAAATATGTTTATTAGAGTATTGGATTAAATTTACAGGAATACTTTAGAATGGTTTAGCTCAAATATAAGACTAAAATTAAGATTTTTGCCTTTGCAGTTATGACCTTTGGATTTATCACATTTTTCCTTTAAAAAGTAGGGACAAACTTTACATGCTTTTATAATCTGCAGTTTGAAGAAATGACTAATATACTCTATCATAAGACATAGTTTAATTAATTTTATTGGTAGCACCTTTATTTCCAAATAATCTTTCTTCCTCCCTTCTCCAAAGAGGTATCCCTTTTAACAAAAGATATATTTAAAGGAAAAGAAAAGGCAATTTGACAAAATTAATCCACATATATCCTGAGTCTGTGAGTTTATGCAATAAACTCATAGTTCCCCATCTCTTTTTTCTCCTCTTTTTTCCAAGCTCATTTCAATTATACAGGATTGGGATTAATTCCTAAAATATCCTTTAATGGAACTTCCAACACTATATGGAGTGAAATGAAATTCATCACTCAACAAAGAGAATACTAGCAATAGTGACTTGTGTGGCTGGTTAAATTCATCATAATGAATAAAGTGCTGGACCTCTAGTCACATGGATCTAGATTCATAATCCTAGGCTAATAAACTAATAAATACAAATAATAAATAAAAAGAAATAGGTGTGTGATGATAACTAATCTCTAGGCACAGAGATGTTCTATGCATTGTATCATAGAATGCATAGAATATGCACTGCCAACTCCTTAATTTGACAGATGTGGAAACTGAGGCAGATAGTGCTGATATGACTTTTCCAGGGTCACACAGTTTATAAATACCTTAGGTAGAATTAGAACACCTTCCAATTCCATATCCAAGGCTCTGTCTTTTACCCACAAAATGTCAAACATATGGCACATTAGCAGCCTAAAGCCTAGGACAATCCAAATATAACCCAAACCAGATTAAAATTTAATTGAGAAATATTTAAGTAAACAACAAACAAATATATATATATATGAATATATGAATGAATAAGTGAACATAGATGAGTGAAAGAATAAACAAATGAATGAACAAAATAGATAAATGAAAAAATGAATAAAATAAATAAGCAAATTGATGAATGATTGAAAACACATAGGGAGATAGATGAATGGAGCAATGGTAGATAGATAGATAGAACATGAATGGATGAATGGATATAAAAAAAGAAATGGATAAATAGATACATAAGCTTGTATGGCTTTCTTGTTAGTTTTCTACACAACTTAAAAAAAAAAAAACTTATTTAGAACAAGAAAGCCTTCCTTATAGATAATTCACATATATGTTGAACATTCTGCAGTCTGAATGTGATACTGACTATTACAATGACTGAATTGGGGTCTGTGGAAGAGGTCTAAGAATGATAGGGAAATGTAGGCAGTTTGTATTTCTGATTCTCTGCCTGTTGATAGAAGTGGTACAGAGGTTGCTTTTCAATAACAGCCATTCTGCCCGCTGCCAAATGTTCTAGGCTCCTTGCCCTCTGTCAAATCTCCTGTTTCCATAGGTACTGACTTGAGTTACATATTAGGTATTTCTCTATTTACCAGGAAAGAAGTTATCCTCATCTAGTCGTTTTTTTTTAAATTGAAAAGCTTCCTTTGCTTTAAGAGGCAGTTCAAATGCAACCTTCATTTCTGAAATCATTTCTGATTCTCCTAGCTCAAAGTGAAAATAAAATTTGCTCCTAGAGATCTTACTTCTTTTTCCTTATAAACATACTTTTTTTGTTTTTACATTATCTTAAAACCATCTATTATTCTTTCCCATCTCTCATCCAGAGAATCAATCTTTAGAACCAAAAATAAATAAATAATAAATGAAATAGGTGAAAAAACATTTGACAAAACTAATCAGCACATCAGTAGAGTACAATTGTGGATGTATTATACTATGCCCATATTCTACCATCTTTTCAAAGAAAACTTTTGTTCATGTTAAATTACTTTAAAATGTGCATTTTTTTCTTCCTTTTTATGTTTATACTGTTATGCTATTGATGTATAACGAGCAGTTTTATTATTATAAATAAACAACATTTGATTTTGACTTCATGTAGTTATTATATATATTAGGGTTTTATGTTTCCTCTTAATTCACTCTATATAAATTCATAAATCTATGTTTCCCTATTTATCCTATTCATTGTTGCTTATACTGCAGTATTATTTCATGAAGTTCATATATATACTAAACATTTTTTAGCACATTCCCCACATGGTCATTTATGTTAATTCCAGGGGTTTTTTTTTAAGCCTGTTTGCCTCAGTTTTCTCATTTCAAAATGAGCTGGGGAAGGAAATGACTAATCTTCTCCCTTGACCAAGACAGCAAGTAATCTGATATGTTATATAACATACACGCATTTTAAACATATTTCCAAATTAGTCATGTTGTGAAAGAAAAATCAAAACAAACAAACAAACAAAAAACCCACAAGAAAACACAACAACAAAAGTGAAAATAGTATGTTTGATCCCATTTACTCAAAGTCTCACTGGCCATGACCCTTTTTGGAGTTTTCTTGGCATAGAGAGTAGAGTATTTTGCAATTTTCTTCCTCAGCTCATTTTACGGATGAGAAAACTGAGGCAAAAAGGGTTAAATAACTTGCTCCAGATCACACATCTAGTACAAGTATAAAAAACCAGATCTGAAGTCAGGAAAATGAGTCTTCCTAAATCCAGGCCTGGTACTCTATCCACTGGGCAACCTAGTGCCTGAAAATGCACTAAACTTTCTAAACACAACTTTCTAAGTGAAATTTCAAATTTCTTCCACTAAAATGATTGGATCATTCATGTCCAACCAGTGTTATATTCTATTCGTATGTCTAATATTGCCTATTCTTATGATTTATAATTGATATTCATCAATTAATTGAGTATGAGGTGAAACCAAAGTTATTTTGAAGGAATATTTCTTACATAGTTGAAGAACGGCTCTTTCTGGAGTCTTTCATATTACTTTTCTTGGAACCTAATATGCAGAGCATTTATATGTTCGGTGAGATCTTTGTATGCACTTCCATCACACTATAGAGTTGTTATATCATTTATGTGGGTAAACCTCCACTAGTGGAGATCTCAACTTATACTTATTTCCCACCCATTGTTATTTTGTCCCATTTTTTCTCCCTCATAAACTTTTGGTTTCATTTATTTAGGAAACTCAGATTAGGAAATACCCTATGCCAATGTCAGGCAGTAACTTCTCCAAAATTTATAAATCTAGAAGTCATTTGGGGCTTATAGAAATCAACAATGATGATGATGGTGATTATGACAGCATTTATATAGCACCTCAAGGTTTCCAAAGTGTTCTAAATATGGTGTCTTATTGGATCTTTACAATAACCCTATGCAGTAGATGAAATTATTATCCCCATTTTTCAGATAAAGAACTGAGACATAATTGGCCAGAATCACACTGCTAGAAAGTATCTGAGATCAAATTCTAAGGCTCAGTTAAGAGTTGGTGCTCTCTCCACCATATTACCTGGTTGACTTAAACCAGTCCTTCCTGACTCCTAATAATTTTTGCAAAGTGCTTAACATAGTACTCATTACTTATATAGAGGTAGCTACCTGCCACAGTGGATGGAATAGTGGTCCTGGAGTCTGAATCCTATCTCAGACACCTACTGCAAATAATGTTCCCAATAATCAGCTTCAGTTTCTTAAATATAAAATGGGAATACTAGCATTGCCTATCAGTACTCTTGTGAGGATCGAATGAGGTTTTTATAAACTTTATAAATACTTGTTACTTCCCTTTTCTTCTTGGGTTAACTCTGTATTCAAGTCTGAGTTGATTTTCTTCTATAGCTCTCCATAAATCTTCCAAAAAGTATTTATCCAACATGGTGGAGACTTTCTCTTTTTTAAAATATTTCCATGGATATCAGAGCCTTAATCTGACTGCCCCATTGCCCATGTACTTAGAAAATCATTTTGTATTTGCTTATGGAATTATATTGAACTTTATTCAAGTAATTCACCAAAAAAGTGTAAAATGTCTGAAAACCTGAAGCTTCCTGCAAAGTACTTTAACTTTTCAAGAAAGAGTCCTCTGAGGGATTCTCTAATTAATAAAAAAGTATAATATGTCTGTCAAAACCTATTGCGGAAAGACAGATTTACCATTATCTCTTATCTACTCTTCATTATCGTCCCTGTGGAGCTAACTATAATGAGTTCTATGGGTATGGAACTGTCATTACCATCACAGAAGTGTGGAGGACCATTTGAAAAACCCAGGTCGCAGATTGGGTATAGATTGCAATGCTGCTAATTTAGTTGTATTTCTGGGACTGTAAGTTTTGAAATAATGGTAAATGTTCAATCTTGGAATTAGGGAAAAGGAGCTCAAACTGAGCTTTAAGAACCTCAGGTGCATATATGGATAAGGTTAAGATCTGGAAACAGAACAGTCCTAAGGAGACTGGATGGGGGCATTGATTTGACTTTGCCTCATATCCTCGGGATTTCTCCTTTCCCCATTCCTAACACAGGTTTGAACCTAAAAAGAATAAAATTTGAAGAAAATGCCCCTTCCCCAAGCCTGGAAAGTACTCACTCCTCCCTTATTTCCAATCTCAGACACCATCCCTTAGGTGAAGTCTTTCCTGAATCCCTTCTCCCCCCAAACCTTCTAGTACCCACTTAACATACTGCTTTGTATTTAACCAATTTGTAAATATTTATAATAATTTATTTCATGCTATATATTTCTATATGTACTTCTTGCCTCTATAGTTAGGATGAAAGGATCTTGAAGGCAGAGTGTCTGCCTGATTACTAATAAGAATATAATAAATACTTGTTGTTTGATTGAATAATTGATTTGATTAAATTTTGTCAACACTAAAAAGTATGTTTCATGATAGAAAAATAAGGGCAGTTAGACTCTACTAAATACACTATTATATATGTTTATATTTGTACATATATTAGTATTTCATTTTATTTGATATTATTGTTTTTAACCTATATGGCTAGATTTGAGGGGTTCCCTGAATGTGAATGAGCAAATTATTACTTTTTTTTTGCATTAACCTTTGCAATTCCATTGCAATCTTATTAGTATTATTTAAAAACATGATTCTAGGAAGGGGTCCACAGACCTCATCAGACTCATGATTCATACTTACAAAAGATTAAGAGAGTGGAAAGCTGAAATGAAATTAGAAAGACTTAGTTCTTTGGTGCAACAATGAACTGTGTGAATTTGGGTAAGTCAGTTCCATTTCCTTGGGTAAGGGGTCCTTAGCTATGACAATTCTCAAGGACAGCTAGATGGTGTGTACTAACACAAAGCACTGGGATTGACATTGGAAGTTTCATCTTCCTGAGTTCAAACTGGCCCCAGATATTGCTGGCTGTGTGACCCTGGGTAAGTCACTTAACTTTGCCTCAGTTTGTTCATCTGTAAAATGAGCTAGAGAAGGAATGGCCAACGCCTCCAAAGTCTTTGCCCCCAAAACTGCAAATGGGGTCATGAAGAGTTAGACCCAATTGAACATCAATAATAACATGACAATTCTCAGACCATAATGTAGCAAATTCCAAAATCTCACTGATGATCTGATATGTGAATAATCATTTACACAGGACCAACAGTATTAGTCACTGGAAAAATAATAATAATTATTATTATTAGTAGTAGTAGTACTATTTTTGGTGAGGTAATTGGGGCTAAGTGACTTTTCCAGGGTCACAAGCTAGTGGAGAAATTATTTTTTTTTAACAAATATTAATCTCATTTAAGGAACTAGGGATGTTAAAAAGAAGCTGAAAAGATGTTGGTAGAGATGGTGGAAGGGTGGTCTGACATTAATCTTCTCATTTTTTTCTGGGACACCACGTGGAGCAGAAAGTTAAACTTTACCCATCTGCCTCAGTTTCCTTGGCTGCCATATGACAATGGGAAACCATTTTATGCCAAGAAAACCCCAAATGTGGTCATACAGAATCAGTCATGACAGAAAAAGGAGTAAACAACAACAGATAGAAAAGAAAAATCCAGGAAGGGATTGTTACTCACAACTTGAGTATTTATTAAATTATGTTTGAGGCAATTAGAAAAACATAACTTGTTCGGAATCACATCCCTAATGTCTCAGGCTAGATTTGAACTCAGGTCCTCCTGACTTTAGACTTGTGTACTATGTCACCTAGGGGCCCCTCAATGAATACATATGAAGCACTTACTATGTTCCAGCTGCTGTATAAATGAATGTAGATGCAACTTAAGGTAAAAATTGTCCAAATACGTATACACACATTTATATATATATATATATATACATATATATATGTATATATATATTCACTAAATACTATATATATATATATACATATACACTAAATACTATATATATATATATATACACTAAATACTATATATATATATACACTAAATACTATATATATATATATACATGCACACTAAATACTATATATATACACACTAAATACTATATATATACATACACTAAATACTATATATATATATAATATATATATATATACACTAAATACTATATATATATATATATATATATATATATATATATATATATACTAATATGGAGGCAGTAGGGTTTAGCAAATGAATCACCTTAGGAAGACATGGATTCAAATCCTGCCTTCTGCCATATACAAACTACATGTGGGAACAAGTTACTTAACTTCTGAGTGTTCTAGGCAGCTCTTAAGTGCAGAACAAGTGTCTGAATTGGTAGAGGAAGTTTCTGCACCAAGAATTCTCCCTATTTCAAAAGTAATATATTCAGTACCCAAAAATGTGCCCCATTTTATAGCAAATAGAAACAAATGGATTGTAGCAGGGCTATTTATTACCCATATAGCCAGAGGCAAGTCACTTAAATCTCTTAAGGACTCAGTTTCCTATTCTGAAAAAAAAAAAGATTTTACTGGATCATTTGTCCTCTAAAATCCCATAAAGCTCAAATTCTATTATTTCTATGGACTATGTACTTTTCCTTTCAAAAACATTCTTTGCCTGAAACTCTCAATTCAACTTGATCTGCATTAGAGCCAGCCACCCCCAATGATGAATGCAAGACAGGTGCTAAATTTAACATGCTTTTACTGGAACACCCAGCTCTATACAATAGCATGGCTACAGGCTGCCAATCCACAGGACGTACTTGATTTCTGAACTGCTGAACAGCAGCACTGCTTATCCTTAATCCCTATGAATACAGCGCTGACACTTGGCCAAACTCTTCAGCAGATTCTTTCTTTTAAAGAAACTGGAACAAAAGAAAGGGAAAAAAACCCCTCAAAGTAATGTGTTAAGACAGATTAAGACACTTACATCCTGCATGGAAAATAGTTTTGAAAGCTAGAAAAAAATTGCTCCCAAATAGAAATAATATAAACTGTTTTTTTATTCTATTAAGCAGAAGCAATATTCTCAAACTTAGCATTCAATCCCCTGCCTCTGGGTCTTTGATCAGACCATGCCCCATACCAGTCCTGCACTCCCTCCTCACCTCCATGTCCCTTAGAATCCTCTACTTTTTATTAGCCTTAGCTCAGGTAACAATATGAAAGCAAAAACTTCCCCTAGTAATCTCAAGTTGTGAGTGACCACCCCTTCTTCAATTTTTCTTTTCTATTTCTTGTTTTCTTTTTCTCTATTTCTCTATTTCTTCTTTTTCTGTTATAGCTGATTCTTGGTCATCACATCTGGATTTTTCTTGGCAAAGAAGCTAGAGTGGTTTGTCATTTCCTTCTCCAGGTCATTTGGCAGCTGTGGAAACTGAGGCAAACAGAATCAAGTGACTTGTCCAGGGTCACCCAGCTAGTAAACATCTGAGATGGGATTTGAACTCAAAAAGGTAAGTTTTCCTAACTTTAGGTCCAGTGCTCCATCCATATGATTTTATAAGAACAGGAAAACTTACCTTTTTGAGTTCAAATCCCATTCATATAAAATCATATATTTGAGAGCTAAAAGAGACCTCGATAACACATAGTTTCAGGGCTTCTTGGAAACTATAAAGTTTTTGTTTGTTTTTATGTTGTTGTTTATCAAGGGCAGGTTATGGTGAACTAACCTCATTTGCTTTTTTTTGACAGGATTACTAGATGAATAGATTTAGGAAATATTGTGGATAAATATGGGTACCTCAGTTTTAGAAAAGCTTTTGACAAAGTATCACTTACTATTCAGATGGCTAAGATGGACAGATATAGATCAGGCAATAATATAATAAAGTGGAATTAGAATTGTTGGATATTCCCTGAAAGAACAACAAAGTTGATGGGGCAGGAGATCTCCAATAGAGAATCCCTGGGAAATCTATTCTTGGCTCTGTGATATGTGACATTTTTATCAATAGTTTGGATAAAGGCATAGAAATTATGAAAAATCAAATATGTGGATGACCCAAACCTGAGAAGGATAGCTAACATGGTGGATGGGAGAGTCAAGATTCATAGTAGATGAAATCTAGCACTAAAGATAAAAGTAATGTTTTACACTTGGATAAAAAAGAATCAATTGCATAAATATAAGATGTAGAAGAGATAGATAACTGAGGTTATGCTAAAAATGTGGTTTTTAGTGGACTATAACCTCAATGAATCAACAATGTAAAAAAACAAGCAAAAAAGCTTATATCACCAAAGAAAGTTATATGTATTTATAACCACATACACACATTTATACAAACATATACATATGGGTACCAAGGAAGGGATATATATGTGTTTGTGTGTATACATGTACATGTCCGTACATATACCAACACATATATTTCCATATTAATCATGTTGTGAAAGAAGAAATAGACCAAAAGAAAAAATCAATATAAAGTGAAAAGCAATATGCTTTAATCTGCATTCAGATTCAGTCATTTCTTTTCTGGAGATGGATAGCATTTTTCATCAAGAATCCTTTTGAATTTTCTTAGATTATTGTTTTGCTGAAAATTGTGAAGTCCTTAAAAAGGGTATAATTTCCAGGAAGAGGGAGGAAGAGGGATGGTCCCATTGTACTCAGTTCTCATGAGATGGACTATCATGTCCATCATGGAAGGATGAGGATAATAGGGTAGTGTCCTAGAGATAGCTAGCTATTGTGACGCTGAACATACAAGTTTTTTGACTCAGTTTCCTCATCTGTAAAATAAGCTGGAGAAGGAAATGTCAAACTACTTCAGTGTTTTTTTCCAAGAAAATTCCAAAGGAGATCACAAGGATTTGATCATGACTACAAAATTGAATAACAACCAACTTTAAGGAGCATACTGTTAAACTGAATAGCATCTTGGAAGAGAAATAAGGATAATGAAAGACCATAATTTAGGGGGTTGGATGAAGGTACTCAATGTTTAACCTAAAAAAGAAGACTCTTAGGGGATGAGTATTTGAAGGGATTTCACATGGAGGAAGATTTAAACTTTTCCTGTTTGTCCTCAGAGGGCAGAATCAAGAGTAATGAGTTGAAGTTTGGGGAGCCCAATTTAGACTTGATGTAAAAAGCGGGATTAAAAAAAAACCATGCAATCCAAATTGAATAGAGGTGGAATGAACTGCTGCCTTCCCTTTCTTAGAACGTTTTTAAGGAGAGTTTAGATAGATATATGTTAAGTATATTATACTAGGAGGTATTTGGGATATGGTTTGAACTAGAAACATACCCACATGTTCCTTTTGTTTGAAATCTGATTAGTATATCGAGATGAGGAATTAAAGAAGATGGAGCCACATTATGGAGGAAGATAAAGGAAAATGTCATGGGTTATCTATGCTAGATCTTGGAGTGAAAAATAAAAATAAAAAAAAAGATCTGAACAAGAAGAGATCTGAAAGAGATTCCAGTTCTAGAAAAGAGCTTGTGAAAATAGAATATGACCATATCATTGGCTAGATCATAAAGTTCTGGAAGATATTATGTTACATGGGAAGAGTATGTGAGGACTCAGATTCAAATCCCACCTCTCCTATTTATTTTTCAGTCTTGGGTGAGTTATTAACTTTCCTTATCTGAATGGGTAAAAGGAGTAAACTGAACTAGATGGGCCTAAACTCTAAATCTATGTTACTTGACAGCAATTTGAAATTAAACTGAAGATATGGATTGGAAGCAGATTATGGAATGCTTTGGGATGCTTCAGTGAATGATTTTATAATCATTTTTGTTGTTCAGTCATTTTTCGGTTATGTCCGACTCTTTGTGAACTCAAGTTGGTTTTTTTTGGCAAAGATACTGGAGTGGTTTGCCATTTTCTTCTCTAGCTCATTTCCAGATAAAGAAACTGAGGCAAAAAGAATGAAATAACTTACCCAGGGTCACATAGCTAATAATTATTTGAGGTCACAAAATGAGTTCTTGATTCCACGCTCAATACTCTTTCCACTGTGCAGTCTAGCCTCCTTTATTACATTTATTGTATATCTGATATAGGACTTTGAAATGATCAATCCTCTATTATATGATTATGAAAGTGGAAAGGAGAAGAATACTTATAAGAAATATTGCAAAGGTAGAGTGACAATACTTTGTAAGTGATTGGAAGGTTGTATCAGAGATGGCTTATAAAAGAAATGGAAGAGTCAAGAATGATTTTAAATACAGATGACTAGAAAGACAGCAGTACCATTGACAGAAAAGAAATATGCAGAAAAAGAAGCAGACAGAGAGTAAGATAGTTAACTTTAGACCGTTTTAGTTTTAGGGCTGGGAGGACATGAAGGTGCAAATATCTATCAAATAGTGGAAAATGTCAAACTGCTCAATACCTCTTCATGCTCTCTTCCCCACTTCATCTTCCCTATTTGGTCTGTTTTCCATACCATGATTGATTGACAATAGCTACTCAACTTTCTCTATGACCTTTTCTTTTTCTTTTTTCGATTGTCTAAGCAAAAATGTTTCCGAAGATCCTGTCGTTAGTCCCTCTCTCTCTCTCTTTCTAGACTCTTCTATGGAATTTCTTGATTTAATTATCACCTCTATAAACATGATCAATATATCAATCCCATAAGGTAGATACTTATTCAATATCCCAAACTCTGGATTAGAATATAGGCTGTCAGGTTTGAGGCATGAAGTAAACTTTTTCAACTTTTCTACAATTCCAGCAATAGATTTGGGGGGATGGGGATGTAGTAATGGATTTGGAGAGAATCTGGGTTCAAATCTATTTTATTCCTGGATATGCTACCTAACTACCCTTGAAGTACCTCATTCTTCTTTTAAAGAGGGCTAAATGTAGATTGTATTATTTCCTGAAATTGAACTTAAATGTAGCTCTTTGCATCTTCTAACTGGAGATGTACTCTAAGCCAAATAGAGAAATGTAAATGCCGTTTCACATGGCTTTGCCACACAAATACATTTATCATGTGTGTATATCTGGGAGTGTGCACATAGCCAAATATGAATATTCATAAATATAGACATGTATGCATTTTGTGTGTATAGTATTTATTACATAGTACAAATGACATGTGCAATTAATATATTATTTGATGTGATATTGTATATGACATAGCATAGTATCATATCATATCTCATCATATCCTATCATATATCATAGAATATATCATCTGCAAATATATTCTTGCATAACTCTGTGTATATATACATAAATATGTACACATATTCAGTTATAAACACATATATATGTATACATAAAAATATAAATTGTATACATACACATGCCTGCATACAATATAACATATGCATATAGTTGTATATATATGTATGTATTGACTATACACACACATATATATACAACTATATATGTATATATATATATATATATATATATACATGTACATATATGTATGTCTATCCAAGTCTAATGTTAATGACTTCTAAAATAATCATAATTTGAAATTATCTATATTATAATATTTTCCCTCAACAAAATGGGAATTGATTATAGGTATATGCAGTAATAATTTGTGAGTTGTGTGCTGCAAACTTGAAACAGATCCATTTGTTAAAATATCATGGAGAGCATTTATATATTACAAGTTGGTAATGTTACAAATCATGGCTTGACTTACCCTTTTTTATTGTACTTAAAGTGATGGAGAAAATTTTAATATTGCAAATTAAACTTCTAAACAAGTTATGGTTTTTCTGGAGACTCAGTTGTTAAACATTTAGTGGTAAGTTGCTTTAAATCTTTATTAACTGAACAAAGATGGCACAGTGGATAGAGTACTGGGCCTAGTGTCAGGAACACTTATTTTTTGGTTTCAAATCTGGCTTCAGATACTTAATAGGGAAGTCACTCAACCTTTTTTTTCCCCTCATCTGTAAAAAAACAAGCTGAAGAAGGAAATGGCAAGCCATTCCAGTATCTTTGCCAAGAAAACCCTAAATGGGGTCATGAGGAGTTGGACATGACTGAAATGACTAACAAAAAACTCAGCAGTATGGCATGTCTGCATTTGTAGAACAGGAATTTAAAGTACTTTCTGTGATCAATAGCACATATTTGTGAGACATCTGCTGGAATAAGGGAATCATCTGTGGTCATTATAGTTAGTAAAATATTTTGTTTTTAATAGAGATTAATTTATGATCTTGGCTCCATGGCCATTGCATTCTATCCAACTGATCTCTTATGAGAACTTGTAATTTTCATTTCTAAGGCATGTGACATTTTCTCCTTCACTTCCCATTCCAAACTATATACAGCAGCCAAGTCAATAGACTTATGCCTCTAGAATGTATCCCGAGTTTTCCTGCCTTTGAGATCTAAGGGGATATCAAGGAAAAAGGGCACTAGACTCATTCATAAAATCATAACATCATAGGATCATAGAACTAGAATATAAAGAAACCTCATAAGCATCTAATCCATGCTCCACATTCATTTTACAAAATCACAAGGTGGTAAACCTTAGAGTAAGGTTATTGAAACCAGTTTCTCAGTTCAAAATAGGTGTATTTTGATTTTTTGCCCTCCATTCTCACCTCTCCAGAAAGAAATAGGTTTGAATTCCATTGACATTGGCTAGCTACGGAAGCCTATCTAACCCATAAAGCAATCTATAAATATATTTAAATAACTATAAGACACTCTGCAAATATTAGCATTACATAAATATTTTATAATTACTTTATAGTGATTATTATTCTTACTTTTATTCATACTTTACTCTCCACCCCCAATTATTGAATTAAATTCCACATCATCTTCAAGATCTAATTCAAGTCTCACATCTTCCATGAAATCTTCTCAGACTATTTCAGCCTCTAGGGAAATTTCTCCTAGAAAACCCACAGCCTTTATTGAATATAATGTTTATTTTTAATAAATCATTTGTGAAGTCATTTGCAAAATCTCTTGTATTTTTAAAATTAACTCTTTATGTAGTCATATCTTTTATTCCCAATTATAGTACAAATTCCTTGAGGGAAAGAGGCATACATTTTTTTTCTCTGTAGCAGAAATCTGTGTTTTTAAATATATTTAATATTTTTTGTTGGCTTATTGATTTTAAATATGCATTAATCTCTAAGCATACATATATTCACACATATGTACACAACTGATACCCATGCATGTGTATTCATATGTGCTCATAGAGGTATGTGTGTATATAAATGTGTCTATACACATATGAACAGAACAATCCTGGAGAAAAATATTGCATTAATATTTAATATAAATTATAATTTGAACTGAATTCTAACTTGGATAAAGAAAAATTAAAAGTAGCATAAGGACATTTACTTTTCCTTATCATATGAAATCAAAGTGTTTGAATTCAGGAAGATGGCAAAAAGTTGAATAACAACATCCCCAACGTAAGCAACAAATGTTATCTAGGTCAACAAGAGGGTATATAATGGTACTTCTAAGAATCACCTTTTTTTGATTCTATTTAAATGCTTATGAAACTAACAACCATAGAACAAAACCAATATTATTTGTGCATCTGTTTTCTTTATAGTCTAGTTTTAGATCTACTGGCAAGATACTTCTTCAGTGAAAGTTTCAGTGAATATATACATACATACATATATATATATATATATATATATATATATATATATTTCTAGATGGGAAAAACAAAATGAAGAAGCGGACAGGAAGATAACTTCATCCAAAAAACTGAACACAAAAAGACTTGGGTAGTTTGAAAAACAAGTCTGATTTTTGTCCACTACTCCCTCTAATTTTTTTAAAGCATTTTATTATGCTTATCCTTTCTCTATGGAATATGAATAAAAATTAAGTTTAGTTATCACCTTTTATCCACTTTCTTATAAAAGGTATTCTACTTATCACTTTCCCAAGAAACATGGTCACAGAAATCTAGTACTTCTTAGTATTTTCAAGTTTGCAGAAAAAAGCAAAAATTTAGTTTTTAATATAATTCCCTATATTACAGAATGCTGTTCCCTCCTCTGTCACTCTTCTTGTCTTTTCTGTCTGGTACTTAAACATTTCCAAGAGCTAAGAAATATTCGGGTTTTATTTACCAACATTTTTACTTACCCCTTTCAGAATTGCCCAAAGAAAGCCGGAATATAATGTAAGGCTGAGGATGCTTAGCACAGTGCCTGGCACATAGTAGGTGTTTTATAAATGCTTTTTTTTTAATAGAGGAAGTAGTGAATCAAAATCATTGCTCCCCAAGTCTTTTCATGTTCAATTTTTTTCACTGAAGTTATCTCCCCACCTGCTTTTAGGAAAACAACAGATAATTGATTTGATCATATCTTTTTACTCAATATGTTCCTTGTTAGAAAATTGTCATGGAACAATTATGATGTATTAATACAAAATTACGATATGCATATATTATATAATAATATTTTATAGATAAAATATAATACATTGCACATAATAGATTTTATATTATATATTATAATAGATAATACATATTATAATAATATATGATATATGTATCATTAACAAAGCAATTAATCTAACAAATGATAAATTAATAAAAACATATAATGATGTCTCTAAATATCTATATAAATAGAAATAAAGAGAAAGATCCATTCATAAACATACAAATACTCAGGAGTTCTAGAACCCCAAGAGAGAGGTGTTATTTTGTTCTGGGATCTGAGAAACATCTAAGAGAATGAAAGTTGGAATGAGAAACTTAGATGATAATCTGCTTCAAAGAAGCTTGAACCTAGAATCTGGACAATTCACAGATACATGTTTTGAACCATGGTCAGTTTTTGTTGTTGATCCATAAAGCCTCTTTCTTATCAAATCTGGGCAACTGATTGCAAAACTAATTCTTTGTTTTAGTACAACTGCCAACCAAGGAGTTTACAGCTAATTCAGCTGAATCTTGTGGTAAAAGGTGTAATGCAGAAATATCCACCACTAATTCAATTCTGTACCCACCTAACAGTATAATAAGCCAGATTTGGTGACATGATGACAATAGATTAGCCTTGCTTCTACAGAGCTTGATTCAAATGTATCCCAATCAAGTGGAACAAGTTTTTAAGTCTCTGTGTAGTCCCCTGTGGATAGTTGAAAGAAAAATCTGGCAGTACCACAGTTTTGGAAAAAACTAAAGGCCTGTGGTTGTGTCAAGGGAAGCAATTTGCATAGCAAGAGCCTGATTTTTTTGTCACTCAAGGCAATCGATTTTCACTCTTAAAAGTACAAAATGGTTCCTCAATAACTTTCTCTATACAGGTGCTCTCTCAGATAAACAGCAACATTATGCCCCGAAGATGGAAATTCATAAGTAAAGAGATACCAAATGCAGATCAAAATTGAAAAGGAATAAAATAGGCATTTTTTTGTTTTGGACTGAGTTTCAAAAAGTATCGTTTACATATTGCTTAAGGAAGAAATAAAAAAGGAACATATTATTTTCTGTCAAAGGAAAAGGTCCTTTCTCTCTTTGCCACCTATAATCTCAGAAATTCAGCTGCAAAATATGCAGTTCACTTAGTTGCTAAAAATATGGAGGGGAAGGATGGAAATCCAGGCTATTCAAATTGGTATAATGATGATGAGGAGGAGGAGAAGGAGGAGCATTATGCTTTAAGATTGGCAAAGCACTTTACAAATATCTCACATTGTCCTCATAGCCACTTTGTGCAGTAGATAATGTTATTTACATTTTTAAAATGATAAAACTGAAGAAGGCACATTTTAGGTAATTTGTCCAAGATCAAACAGTTGATAAATGTCTGAGGCTGGATTTGAACTCAGATCTTCCTAACTCTAGAACTGTACCACACAATTGCCTCAATAAGCATCAGATTAGATAAACCCTCAATGATACAAAAAGGCTGGAAAAACATTTACTTGTGTAGAACAGTATGGTCCTTGTTCAAAAAGTCAACTGGAATGTTATCTAAGATCCATGGTTCATGCCTTTAAAAAACATAGCTCAGAGGTGTTGCAAGAGAGTCTGCTTCACATCAATCAACTGCTTTCTAAGTCTTTCAGCTTGAAAGTATTTACTGGAAAGTAGACCTCTGCCAGAAAAAATAGAACAGACTCTGTCCTGTGATGGAAAACGTTAACTTTAACACTTTTTAAACATTTCTTTCCCCTGGATTTGAGGAAGGTTATAAGTAGTGACCCTATTTTCACACTGGCTTTTTTACAACTTCCACTCTTCCTACCAGAGTCAAGCTTTTATTTATCTCACCCTTTGTATTTTGTGGCCAAGACAATTAAAAAGGGGAATAGAGGTAATTGTCCCACTGGAAAACTTACTTCTGAGAAAGGAAGAGAAAAAAAGAGAGAGATGGAGACAAGAGAGAAAGACACAAAGTCACAGAGAGAGAGACACAGAAAGACTGAGAAACAGAGACAGAGAGAGATATAGGGAGTTCCATTCCTAAATTCAACAACTGTTCTAGGACTCTACAGTGGACTGCAGTGATTAGCAACTAGAAGTAACTTAATAAATGCTTGTTGATTGATTAAAAAGAGAATCATAATTTTGTAACTGGAAGACAAATTTGATGTAAACCATTGCAATGTTTTCATTTTATACATGAGAAAATCAAGGATCAGAAAACTAACATGACTCTTGCCCAGAACCATTTTTATAATAAATAATGTAGTTGGGACTTCAAAGTAGTTCTTCCTGGCTCCGAGGTCATCACTCCCATCATTCCACCACACTGACAAAGTGATTGCATTCTATTATCTATAATATTTTACAGAAAAGTAAATTAGTTTTATTGTTCTCTAGGGAAAATGTACAAAATCCAGTTGCCAGGTACTTAAAATGGCCCATTTTCTTTGATTTATATACATCTTCAGAAAGAGAATCAGGTTAGATCAAGCCTGGCTTGAATGAAACTAATTTTTATGTGTGGGTTGAATTAGTCATCATCAAATTTGCTTTAGCACTAATAAAACAAAACATAATATAACACAATCATCTCTCATATTGCTTATTATCAATGCAAACTCTTGTTTGGATTATTATCTTATTTCATAGGATCAAAGATATTAAACATAGTCAACCATATTTATTAAACATACAGTATATCATATTAATTTTGATTCCATTCATTGGGATTTTGGAGTCATTTGAATAAAGGAATAGATCCTTTAGAAAGAATCTATTAAGCCAATAATTACTAAGAACAAGATTTCTGAAAGAGTGATTAAATTCTTTAAGGAACCTGTTTTTAAGTGCCTTTGAACATCCTTTGACTTATGTGCTAAAGTATAATTCTTTTTTTTTTTTTTTTACCAGAAGCAATATGGGAATGAAAGCTTAAAGTAAAAGATCTGAATTTATCCTGCATATTAGTTATCTGAATAATACTTGATGGGTGATTGTTGTTATTTCAGGATTAATGACATCACAATGTTGGGGTAAAATAGAGTATGATGGGTGATAATATCTTGAACTGGATTTAAGTGAGATAGAGCTGTGCAAAGTCATCAGCCTCACTCTTCCAGAGTCATCAAAAATTGACTTCGGGGGCAATGTCATTTTCTAGAATATGTAGGTAACAGAGAGTTTGTACTATGTGTCTGATAGGGTTATTGTGAGAAAAGCATCTTTAAACATTTTTAATATTACTTTCATGTGAATAATTCCTCATTAAAGCAGGTTCCCTAAGAACATTCAGTTAGGAAAGTCAGTTTGACCTATTTCAAACACTTGAACATAATCAAACTGTATTCATGTTTAAGGTTTTGTAATTCTGGCCACTAAATCATATTTCAAATTTAAATTTTAATGATACCTTTTGTTTTTACATCATTTTTTATTTCTGTATATATCCTCCCTACCCAATTAGTCATCCTATGTTACAAAGGAAAGAGAAATAAAGATTTTTTTTAAGATGTGGGAGTGGGAAGGGGAAGGGAACAGGCCTGCAAAATTAAGTAATAATTAACTGGAGCTAATTGTATTTCAATATATTTTATACCTATCATCTACCACCTCTACAAATAATATTAAGGAGGTACAATTTCTCATCTATTCTTCAGGGGTAAATTTAATCTGACCATATATTTCAATCAGCCTTTCCTCCATTTATTTGAGAAAGTAAATAAGTTCTATTTGAGAATAAGTTCTACACTAACGCATTGTTGCTGGAGATATAAATTGGTCCAACTATTCTAAAAAGCCTTTAAGAATTATACTTAAAAAGTGACTAAAATGTTCATCATCTTTCACCTAGAGATTCTACTTCAATGTATTTCCTACTCTAGGTGGACCAAAGACAAAAAGAAACTACATATTGCAAAATATTTATAGAGGCATTTTTCTTATGGGCAAAAATTTCGAAACAAAACATTGCTTGCTGATTTGGAAATGGCTAAAATATGTGGCACATGAATATAAAAGAACTCTAATATAAGAATATTAAACATAATGAATGGAAAGAAGCATGGTAAGGTTTGTGTTAACTAATGGAAATCTAAGTAAACAGAATCAAGAAGTCAATATATGTAATAACTATATCAATGTAAGAGGAATAAAGAAAATAAATGACAAAATAATCAAAACTAAATACTTAAAAATTAAAATCATTAATCTCTTCTCCAAAGAAAATAAAATTCAACAAACCTTTGTTTTTTGCAGAGATGAAGGGACCTTGAATATCATAAATTGCATATAATGTCATAAATTTCATATATTGGTTAGTTTCATAGACGTCTTTCCTTTCTCCCCTTGTGAATGGCTTTCTGGAAGAACTTAGGGGAAGTGTACATTAAGAAACTCAAGTGATATAAAAACAAAGGATAATAATAAAAGTTTACTTTTTTTAATAAATTCAATTTGCAATCCAATAACCATGTGTAGACCTGGTTCAACATTGTAATTCAATAGTGAGTAAACGGAATGCAAACTTTATTAAGCCAGTATCAGTTAATTCAAACAGTATCCTGTGTAAATCAAAGGGATTGCAATTCTCCAGCCAATAGATAAGACTTCCCATTAAAATGGTTTATTTAAAACAGAGTCTGAATAATATATAATTCAAAAAGGAAATCAGGTTCCAAGAATTTCACCTCACTAAACTGATGAATAATTTAAACTCCAATGTTGTAAAACTAGAGAAGAGGAAAGGAGATTATCAAGAAAATAACCTTTTTATGACCTTATGTGATAAAGCAAGGTTCTTCCTTATGTGTTAGAGACAGAACAATTATGTATTTGTGAAGAGATAAAACATCCTTCTACCTCATCCTTGCATACTCCTGTGACCATAAGCTAATCACTCAAGGTGTTATCAGTTCCCTGCTATGTGGTTTCAGGCAGTAACTAGAGAAAATATTCCTTAAAGCTCTGATTATTCCAAGCACAATGTGTAGTGTAGAATAGATTGATAGACTAGAAAATACAAAGGGGACAGATTCACAGGATGTTCAGAAACTACCTTGGCTAAAGTTAATCAAGGAAGGGGAAGACATCCTACCCAGTTACATCACATGAGACATTTTGAGAGTAGGATTGATTCTAGGTAAAAACTGAAGTAAATAAAATTTAACCATAACATTTCCTTTCTTGGCCACACATATACATATACACTTATTTCTGGTATCTTTTGCTGAATCCTCAGTGGTCATAGAATCATAAAATATTCTAGCTAGGGGAATTCTTGTGGTATAACAGAAAGAGAATTAGCTCTGGAGATAGAAGATATGTTTTAATTGTGTCTTTGATACATACTGCCAATGAAATTAGATCCCTCTAATTTAAAAGTATAAGGAGCCTCAAAGGTTATCTAACCCAATCTTCCCATTTTATAGATGAGGAAATTGAGGTACAGGCTGTTGAAGGTATTTGACTAAGGTCATATAGATAAGTGACAAAGAATTTGATCTCTCACATTTTATGTCCAGAGTCAATGTTTCTTTCCATACATTTGATGTCCATTAAATTATTAACTGATTAATGGTATTTAATTTTTCCTCATCATCAGGACTTTAATAAGAATTTTTTGAGAATCCCAATAGTTACACTCCTTTAAATTTTAGGAATAGATGTCTAATAGAAATATCAGACACCAAAAATGTAAGAGAATAATATTTGTAAGTAGAATCATGCTGCCAGTGACCCTGACTATACTACCACCCACTCAACTTACATATTAAACCAGTCATCATTCTACAAATCTCCATTAATACACTCATCCTCTCTGATTTCCCATATACAGTTACAGACCCAATAATAATTCTTAGGGGTCCTTCACTACTGGATAATCCCCATCATTTTGATTTGAAATTGCTCCGTTGCAGACCCATGTATTTTTAAATTAATTAGTGAAGTTTCACAGCAATTTTGTAAGCCACTACACGAATGAGGGAAAATGTATCTATGTAATGCAGATAACAAATGCACATTTTCAAATTGTATAATGTTTTAAATTTTATTTTTATGTTTTCCCCCAAATTTGGCTGGAAATTATTCTTCTTAAAGGACTGCCAAGTTTGAAGTTTAAATCATCAGTTGCTTTTGAGTTAAACCAGCACAAATAAAGCTTCAAACCATTTTTAAGAGGAGGAAAAGTGAGTTTTTTGCCATCTCATAACTCAAAAATAACTGAGTCCATTTAACTAACTTTTTCCAAAGTAAGAATGGGGAAGGAGGAGGATATGGATGAAAAAAGTGGGAAAGACAGAGAGAAAGAAGAATGTCACAGGAAAAAAAAAACAGACCTGGAAAAGTTCCAACTTGAAGTACCATTTTTTCCTGGTATATTTTATGTGGCATGAGAAAATAGTGTGTTGTAGTTGATAGAAAATTAGACTACAAATCCAGAAGTTCAATTCTTGCCTCTGATTGCCTCCTAGTAGTGTGACCCTAGTCAAATCACAACCTTTCAATAATATAGTTAGCTTTCAAAATTGCATAGAAGAATTATAATATGCACTGATAGAGGGTCTTTCCTTATTAGGAGTTCTCTATGAAATTATAGACTCAATCCTATCCTCAATCACTGGGCACCCATTTTATTTTAAAGTAAAAATATTTTTAATAACATAAGAAAGTATTTCTAAAATGAAAATTATGATTCTATGTAATGCAGTTGTATTTTGGGGGGGTTGGTTTTAATAAAGAAATTCCCTATGCAATGAAATCTCATGTCCAGTTTCTATTTCCATGTTTTGAAAAATGTAGAGATTAAAATGGAAATTCATTCTCATATCTGAAATAAAATTTTGGCATTTTTGCATCAAAGTTTTTAATCCAAGATCTTTTTTTTTTCCCTTCTTAATTGAAAAGATGAACATTTGGGAAATATTTAAGAAAAACATAGCTGCATGATGGAGGGAAAGTCACCTAATCCTGATTGCCTCAAATTAAATATATATATATAATATTTATATTATATTAATATATTATAATTATATACAACATAATAATTATATATAATATATTAATATATAAATTTAAAAATAATGTGTAGTTATCTTCCCAGTTACAACAGGAGCTTCTTAAAAGGAGGGATGGTATTTTTGCCTTCTACAGTGTTTAGCACAATGACTTGTATGTACATAGTAAACATTTAAATGCTTGTTGACTAGCATATTTCTTGGCTACAGATGACTAAGAATGTTCTGCTAAGAGAAAAGTCACAGCATCAAAGAAATGGAATCTAATGACACAGTTTAGAATGTCTTCATTTACCAACTGTATACACTTACTGAGAGCCTTAACTGTCCATCATGATATGATGAATATCATCCCTTCAGAGGAAAAAAAAAAACATAATTCACTAAGGTTTCCATGAAACTTTTAGTAGCATTGAACCCAGAGACAAAACATTCTATCAGAAAGATGACAGGGATAAAACCACAAGAATTCTAGAGATATGCTCTGAAAACAGGAAACTTGATAACTAATGATTGACCAAGAGATAGAGCAAGGAGTCCTAGGTGAGGTGGACACTCAGAGCTTTAATACATACATACATATATATATATATATATATATATATATATACTGGAGTTTAATTCCCTAATCTGAAATGTGGTAGTAGTATAGTTCTGAGTAAATCACTAAAGCCCTACACTTCAATTTTTTCATCTGTGAAATGAGACAAACAGGGGCAACTACTTTCAAAAAGTGATGTGATACAAAAACAAAATGGATATAAAGTACTTTGCAAAATGTCACATTATTTTTATTAATAATAAAAAAAACTGTTAAGGAGCTTATATTCTTCTGTCAATTTAAAGCACACAAAACTGTTTTAGATTCTCTTACCTTTTCAGTCTATAGTTCATCAATGATAATTTTTACAACTATGACTGTTCATTCTATAAAGTGTGACTCTAGAATAGAGGTATTCCCAAAGCCATGGGAAAAGCATTGGATTAGAAATTAGGTAATTCCTATTAAAGCTCTTACTTTTCCACTGACTAGTTATGTAACCCTAGGCAAATTTCTGTTTCTCTGCTTGATTTGGATCTTTGGGGAACATGATGCCCCACCAAGGAATAATTGATCACCTTGAAATCCCATCATCAGACTATTTAATTCAGCTTTAGATGCTCAATACTTTTCAAGTCGCTCTGACTGGAAGGCTGCTGGATAGAACACTGACCTTTTCCCAGAGTTTTCCTTTATAGAGAACTAAGATTTGGACTTTACACACAAATCTCCACCTTCCATCAGCAACTCTAGCTGGTTTGGACTTAACAGAATATGATATACCCTGGTGATCCCCACACTCCAATTTGCAGTTTCCTTTTGTTTACTGGCTGTTTTTCCTTTTGTTTATTTGAAACTCTAGAATTTAGCACAATGCCTATAACATAGTAGGAAGTTAATAAATGTTCATTGAATTGATTTAAAATAAAATAAGACAGTTTGAGTAGATGGTCTATAAGGGCTGTTACAATTTTTACTTTCCAAAAGCCCTTTCCATCCTATTTTATAGCTTTCTATTCTATTCCATTATATTTTGGAATTTTTTAGACTAATAACAGGATTGTATTCTGGAATCATATAATTTGTTTTTTTTGTAGATGTAATTTTTTATTTTTGTTTTATTTTTCTTTGAAATTTTTGGACATTCACTTTTGATTGTTTTGTGGTTGTTCCTTATATTTACATTGCTATATACATTGTTTTCGTGGCTCTCCTTCCTTCATCATTTCTTGTAGATCATTACAGACTTCTCTGTATTCATCATATTTGTGATTTCTTATACCATAACAATATTCCATTGTATTCATGTACCACAGTTTGTATAGCCATTCCCCTATCAATGAACTTCTGCTTTGTTTCTAATTCTATCTTGTTGCCAAAAAAAAAACAAAAAAGCTTCTAAAATATTACAGTGTGTGTGGGGACTTTTATCTTATCAATGTCCTCCATGTGGTATGAATGTAATCATGTGATATATTACAGTCATTCTTGAGAGTAGGTGTATATATTTGGGCAGGAAAGAATATTTAGGTTTTTTAAAGAAATTGGTAAAGCTTCCCACAAAAAAAGAATTATAATGAAAAGAGAGAAAGTTTGCAAACTGAAATGAAACTTTCCCAACTTAATATTTTTACCTAGAATTTGCTCCAAATATAAAAGCAGAAAACTAGTAATTATTAATAAGCAATATTCCATAGCAGTCACTTCACAGAGCATCTGTTCTAACCTCCTGCAAAATTAATCAGTTCTCCAATAAACTTTTGAGGAGCAACTGTGTACCTCACTAGGAATACTAGAACAGTAATTATTTTGTTTTGTTTTTTTATTAACCTGAAATTATTCAAACTGAACTTTACCAAAAGATCCTCTTAAACTTTAAGTTTAACTTATTAAAGAAAACAAAGCAGTTAATATACTCATTCATCTTTAACTACTGATTCTATTTGAACAAAAACATTAAAGACCAGTGTTCAAACAAGGCACAAATTAATAAATAATGAATAAGAGCCAAACATTTACAATGTGATGAATATGAATAGAACCCCGTACTTTTCCAAATTACACTATTAAGAGTTATCCAGTCACACAATCACTTCTCAGAGCTAGTCCATGAAATTAAAAAAAAAAACAACTATTGGTTTAAAAAAATAAAATAAATAGGTATGGTATTTCTTGTCAGTTTCTCTCCTTTGAGTTAAGGATAAAATAAAAATTCCTGTGTATAATTTTAAACACTTTATGATGAGTTTCCAAATTGACTTTATACTATCTCTTTATTCATCCAGTGTGCTAGATGACCTAGCCTCTTTTTCTCCTCATAAACAATATTCCATCTTCAGCTTTGACATTTGTACTGACAGATCCTTATGCCTAAAATATACTTCTGTCTCACCTCCACATTTTGTAATCTTTAATCTTTTAAACAATAAACTGAGGTGTCACCTTTAGTTTGAGATATCTTCTCCTGTTACCCCCACTCCTAGTTATTAAAAGTCTTCTCAGTTCCCAATTAATTGTTTTTTAGTTGTTCTATTCATATATTGCATTTTTTCTATTTACTATCTACTATTTTACTATCTATTAATATGTATACATTATATTCTCCAATCCCACCATTAATATACATTACTTGGATAACAAGCAGGAATTCTGTGAATTTTTATATTTTATATACACAGCAGAAAACAAAATTACTTGCTCGGAGAAGACACTTATTAAATTTTGTTGAATTGACTTGATTTCAATTGGATTTTCCTTTTAAAATATTCTAATTAATATGAATTTGTGATTTTATTGATGTCAGGAACTTGCATTTAAAGAAACTTTTTTTTTAACCACAGAAGATCGGCTCCTTTTTATAATTATTATTTTTACTTAATAGATTTTCAACTATATGTAAAGAGAGTTTTATAAAATTCTTTATAAGATTTTGAGTTCCAAATTTTTCCTTTCCCACCCTTCTCTTGCCCCTCCCTAAGACAGCAAGCAATCTGATATGGGTTTTATGTGTACAATCATGTTAAACATATTTCCACATTAGTCATATTGTGAAAGAAAACTCCAAACAAAAGGGAAACACCCCCCCAAAAAAAGCAAATGAAAATAGTATGCTTTGATCTGCATTCATATTCTACATAATTCTTTCTTTGAATTTGATCAATATTTTTCATCATAAGTTCCTTGAAAATGTCTTAGATCATTATATGCTGAGGAGAGCTAATTAGATCAAAGTTGATCATCCTACAATGTTGCTGTTATTATGTACAGTTTCCTCTTGGTTTTATTCACATCACTCAGTATCAATTCATGTAAATCTTTCCAGCTTTTTCAGAAATTCATTTGTTCATTTTTAAAGCACCTTTACCTTACATTCATATACTACAACTTCTTCTGCCATTCCCAACTGATGGACATTCTCTCAATTTCTAATAATTTGCCACCACAAAAAGAGCTATTATACATACGTTTGTGCATGTTGGTGTTTTTTTCCTCTTTTATGATCTCTTTGGGCTACAGCCCTATTTATAGTATTACTGGATCAAAGGGCATGCAGGTTTTTATAGCCCTGTGGGCATACTTCCAAATTGCTCTCTAGAATGGTTGGATCAGTTCACAGCTCCCCAAATGCGCCATTAATGCCCCACTTTCCCCACATTTCCAACATTTATCATTTTCCTTTTCTGTCATATGAGCTAATCTGAAGTGTGAGGAGGTAATTCAGAGTTGTTTTAATTTACATTTCTCCAATCAACAGTGATTTAGAACATTTTATATGATTATTGATAGCTTTAATTTCTTGATCTGAAAAATACCTGACCATTTGTCAATTGTGCAATGACTTGTATTCTTATAAATATGACTCCTCTATATGTTTGAGAAATGAAGTCTTAAAATACTGATTGTAAAAATTGTTTTCCAACTTTAGACTTTCCTTCTAATGTTGTTTGCATTGGTTTTGTTTGTGCAAAACCTTTTTAATTTAATGTAATCAAAATTATCCATTTTGCATTTCATAAAGTTCTATATTTCTTGCTGTCAAAAATTCCTTCCTCCTTCACGGATCTGACAGACAAATTGTTCTTTGTTCTTCTGGTTTGCTTATGGTATGACTTCATATCTAAATCACATACCCACTTTGATTTTGTCTTTCTATAGACTGTGATATATTATTTTATGCCTAATTTCTGCTATACTATTTTCTAGTTTTCTCAGCAGTTTTTGTCAAGTAGGGAATTCATATCCCAGAAGTTGGAGTCTTTCTTTCAGTTTATCAAACAGGTGATTACTACAATAATTTACTACAGTATCTTCTGTACCTAATCTATTCCACTAGTCAAGCACTCTGTTTTTTAGCTAGTATCAAACACTTTTGATAATTGTGACTTTCCAATATAGTTTTATATCTGTTATGCCTTTGCCACCTTCTCTTGCATTTTTCTTTCAATAATTCTTTTGATTTTTTTTTTACCTTTGGTTCTTGCAAATTAATTTTGTTATTTTTTTTACTGCTGTAAAATAATTTTGGCAATTTCACTGATATGGCAGTGAATAAGTAAATTAATTATTGTTTGCTATATTAGCATGGCTTAGTCATAAGCAATTGATATTTTTCCAATTATTTAAAGTCTAACTTTGTGTGAAATTGTTTTATAATTGTTATTATAATTATAATTATTATTTATTTATTTAATATTATAACATTATAATTATAATGTGTTCCTGAGTTTCTCTTGGCCTCATAGTCCCCTGTCTGTGTGAAGATGGGTCTTTCCATTGAAACTGGCCTGAATTATCCCATTGTTAAAAAAAAAAAAAAAAGCCATGTCCATCAGAGTTGATCATTCTCCATAGATCTGAGAGGTAAACTATCCTATGTTCTTCTAATTAATTGCAAAAATCTCAAATGGATTATTATCAAAGAGATTACAACTGATCACTAGGATAATATACTATGACCAAGTAGCATTTATAGCAGGAATTTAGGGCTGGTTCAATATTAGGAAAAGTATTAGCATAATTGACTATATCAATAACCAAATTAACAGCATCATATAATGAGATAAATTAGAAACATTCCCAATAAGATCAGGGTTGTGAAACAATGTTGACCACTATAACCATTACCATTCCAGTAATGGTACTGCACACTTTTATAGCCCTTCAGCATTGTTCCAGGTTGCTCTTAGTAATGATTGGATCATTTCACAACTCCACCAACAATGCATGAGTGTCCAAGTTTTTTCACATCCCCTCCAACATTTATTATTATCTTTTTCTGTCATTTTAATCAATCTGAAAGGTGTGAGATGGTACCTCAGTTATTTTAATTTACATTTCTCTAATCAATAGTTATTTAGAGAATTTTTATATAACTATAAATACATAATTTTGTCATCTGAAAATTGTCTGTTGATATCTTTTGATTATTTATCAATTATTATTTATAATTTATGAATTTTGATTATGACTTGTATTCTTATAATTTGACTGATTTTTTTATATATTTTGGAAATGAGACTTTTTCAGAAATACTATCTATAAAGATTTTCCCCAGTTTTTGTACTTGTCTTTTAATCTTGTTTCTGTTGATTTTGTTTGTATAAAACCTTTTTAATTTAATGTTATCAAAGTTGTCCATTTTGCCTTTCATAAAGTTCTCTAGTTCTTCTTTGGTCATAAATTCCTCTCTTTTCCAAAGTTCTGATAGGTAAATTATCCTGTGCTTTCCTAATTTGTTTATGGTTTCATTCTTTATGCTCAAATCATGCACCAATTTTCACCTTATTTTGGTATGGGGTGTGAGATATAGATCTATGCCAAATTTCTGATACACTATTTTCCAGTTTTTCCAGCAATTTTTGTGAAATAGTGAATTCTTATTCCAGAAACTGAATTTTGGGGGTTTATAAGATACTAGATTATTATAGGTTTTGACTACTATGTTGTGTGTATCTAAACTATTCCACTGATCCACCACTCTATTTCTTAGGCAGTACTAAATGATTTTGATGACTGTTGCTTTATAATATAGTTTTAGGTTTGGTACTACTAAGCCACCATCATTTGCATTTGTTTCATTAATTCCCTTGATATTCTTGACCTTTTGTTCTTCCAGATGAATTTTGTTATTATTATTTTTTTAGTTCTATAAAATAATTTTTTAACAGTTTGATTGGTATGGCACAGAACAAGTAGACCAATTTAGCAAATTTGTCATTTTTATTATATTCGCTCAGACTACCCATGAGTAATTGATATTTTTCCAAATATTTAGATCTGACTTGATTTGTGTGAGAAGTGTTTTGTAACTGTGTTCATATAGTTCTTGAGTTTGTCTTGGCAGGTTGATACCCAAGTATTTTATTTTGACTACAGTAATTTTAAATGGAATTTCTCTTTATATCTATTGCTGATGGTCTTTGCCAAGTAATATATAGAGTGCTGATGATTTATTTGGATTTATTTTATAACCTGCAACTTTGCTAAAGCTGTGAATTGTTTTCAGTAGGTTTTTGGATGATTGTCTAGGATTCTCTAAGTTAATCATCATATCATCTGCAAAGAGTGATATGTTTTATTTCCTCAATGCCTATTCTAACTCCTTTCATTTCTTTATCTTTTCTTATTGCTAAAGTCAACATTTCTAGTATAATGTTGAATAATAGTGGTGATAATGGGCATCCTCATTTCACTCTAGATCTTATAGGGAATGTATCCAGCTTCTCTCCATTACAAATAATGCTTGCCATTGGTTTTAGATAAATACTGCTTATTATTTTAAGGAAAGCTTCCTTTATCCCTATGCTCTCTAATGTTTTAAATAGGAATGGGTGCTGTATTTTGTCAAAAGTTTTTTCTGCATTTATTGAGATTATCATATAATTTCTGTTGATTTTGTTTTTGATATGGTTGATTATGGTATTAGTTTTCTTGATATTTAACCAGCTCTGTCTTCCTGGTATCTATCCCACTTGTATTATCCTACTGATAAGTTGGCTGTAATCTTTTGCTAATATTCTATTTAAAATTTTTGCATCAACATTTATTAGGAAGGTCAGTCTGTAATTTTCTTTCTCTATTTGGCTCTTCCTGATTCAGTACCATATCAGTACCATATATGTGTCATAAAAAAAAATTGATAGGAGTCCTTCTTTACCTATTTTTCCAAATAGTTTAATTAATATTGGAATTTATTTTTCCTTAATGCTTGATAGAATTCATTTGTGAATCCATCTGGCCCTGGAGATTTTTTCTTAGGGAGTTCATTAAAGGCTTAGTCAATTTCTTTTTCTAAAATGTTACTATTAAAGCTATTTATTTTCTCTTCTGTTAATCTGGGCAATTTATGTCTTTGTAGATATTCATCCATTTTAATTAGATTGTCAGACTTGCTGCCATACAATTGGACAAAAGAGCTCTTAATTATTCCTTTGATTTCTTTTTCATTGGAGATAAGTTTTCCCTTTTCATTTTTGATGCTGGAGATTGATATTTTTTCAGCTTTTTCTAAACAAATTATTCAAAGGTTTATTTATTTTGCTGGATTTTTCATAAAACCAACTCTTAGTTTTATTTATTACCTTAATAGTTTTTTAATTTAAATTTTAATAATCTCTCCTTTGAGTTTCAGAAATTCTAATTTGGTGTTTAATTGAGGGTTTTCAATTTGCCCTTTTTCTAGCTTTTTTAATTGCAAGACCAATTCACCGATCTCTTCTTTATTTTATTCATGTAGTATTTAAAAATATATACTTCCCCCATAAGAACTACTTTGGCTGCATCCCATAGGCTTGATGTTTCATATAGTCATTAGCTTCCACTTTCCAAATTCTAATCTCTAAAAATTTATTTTCTACAAGCTATTGTGCCTCCTTTTTCATTTGACCAATTCATCTTTTTAAGAAGTTGTTTTCATCAATGAATTTTTTTTTCCAATTTGGCCAATTATATATATTTAAGGAGTTATTTTCTTCAAGCAATTTTTGTGCTTCCTTTTCCAATTAGTTGACTTTCCCCCCCCCCCATAATTCTCCCATATAACTCTCATTTTCATTATCCCACACCAATTTTTCTTCTATCTGTCTTACATGGTTTTTTAAATCTTTGAGCTCTCCCAAGAGGACTTTCGGAGCTTAGGACCAATTTATATTCCCCTTATGGCTTGCCCACTGCACTGAGGTGGCCTGGCTTAGTCATGCTTATTGTGCTGGAGTTGCAGGACCTACTATTCTCTGTTGCACTGGGGTTGGATGTCTAACACTTAACTGGCTGTGTACCATTGGCCTGCTGAGTTAGGATTGAGGGGCCTCAGTTGCTGATCTGGATTCTCTATGAAACATCTATCCTGAAGTCCTCCTAGTTATCTTAAACTGGAAAATTGCTTCATTCCATTGTTTTGTGGGTTTTCTTATTCCAGAATCTGTTTAAAGGCTTGATATTGTTTCTAAGACAAACTGGGGAGAACTCAGCCAACTTCCTGTGTTATTTCTGCCATTCTTGCTCTGCCATTTGAATTGAATTATTTTTCTCTTTGCTTCTTTTTTATTTAATTATTTGTTTTTTGAAATAATAAGCTTTTTTTTAAAAAAAATATATGCAAAGATAGTTTTTAAGCATTAACCTTTAAAAACCTTGCATTTCACATTTCCCTCCTATCTTCCAATCTTTCCATCCCCTAGATGGAAAGTAATTCAAAATATGTGAAACATGTGCAATTCTTTCAAAATATTTCCACATTTATCATGCTGCACAAGAAAAATCAGTTTAAAAGAGAAAGAAAATGAGAAAGAAAAAAAAAAAAAGTAAGCAAACAGCCAATACAGCAACAAAGGTGAAAATACTATGTTGTGATCCACATTCAGTTTTCATAGTCCTCTCTCTGGAAGTGGATATAGTGACACATAATTATCCAAGTTAATTATCATATAATCTTGTTGTTGCTGTGTGCAATGTTCTCTTGGTTCTATTCACTTTACTAAGCAAAAGTTCATGTGTATTTTCAGTCTTTTCTGAAACCAGTCTGTTCATCATTTCTTATAGAACAATAAAATTCCGTTACATTCATATACCATAACTTTTTCAGCCATTCTCCTGCTGATGGGCATCCACTTATTTTCCACTTTTTTTGCCACTACAAAATGGGCTGCTAAAAACATTTTTGCGCATGTGGGTCCCTTTTCCTCCTTTAAGATCTCTTTGGAATATAAGTCCATTAGAGACACTGCTGTATGCACAGTTTGCTAGCCCTTTGGGCATAGTTTGCTCTCCAGAATAATTGGATCATCTCATAACTCGACCAACAATATATTAGTTTCCCAGTTTTTCCACATCCCTTTCAATATTTGTCATCATTTTTCCTGGCAACTTGGTCAATCTGAGAGTTGTGAAGTGGTACCTCAGAGTCATTTCAATTTGTGTTTCTCTAATCGATTGTGATTTAGAACATTTTTTCATATGACTTCAAATAGCTTTAATTTCTTCAAATGAAAATTGTCTGTTCTGACCATTTATCAATTGGAGAATGGTTTGTATTCTTACAGATTTCAGCTATTCTCTATATAGTTTAGAAATAGGGCCTTTATCAGAAATACTGAATGTAAATCCCCCCCCCCCAATTTTCTGCTTACCTTCTAATCTTGACTATATTGGTTTTGCTTTAACAAAATCTTTTTAATTTAAGAATCCACTCCGTATTTCATAATGTTATCTAGTTCTTCTTTGGCCATAAATTCCTTCTTTCTCCACAGATCTGAGAAATAAACTATCACTTGTTCTCCTAATTTGCTTATAGTATAATCCTTTATGTTTAAATCATGAACTCATTTCAACCTTAGCTTAGTATAGGGTATTAGATGTTAGTCAATGTCTAGTTTCTGCCATACTATTTTCTAGTTTTCCCAGTTATTTTTTTCAAATGGTGAGTTCTTATCCCAGAAGCTGAAGTTATATAGTTCCTGGTTTTGTCTTTGCAGGTAGACTCCCAAATATTTCTTATTATCTATAGTTATTTTAAATGGGATTTCCCTTTCTATCTCTTGATACTGGACATTATTAATAATATAGAGAAATTCCAATAATTTATATAGGTTTATTTTATATATTGCAAATTTGCCAAATCTATTCATTGTTTCTAGCAGTTTTTTTCATTATTTTTCTAGAATTCTTTAAGTATAGCATCATATCATATGCAAAGAGTAATAATTTTGTTTCCTCATTACCTACTCTAATTTTTTAATGTTTTTTCTTCCATTATTGCAAAAGCTAACATTTCTAATACAATATTGAAGAGTAATAGTGATAGTGGTCAATCTTGTTTCCCTTCTGATTTTATTAGGAATGCTTCCAGTTTATTCCCATTATATAATGCTTACTGATTGTTTTAAATAGATGATATGTATTATTTTAAGTAAAGCTCCATTTATTCCTTTGTTCTCTTGTAATTTTAATAGGAATGGGTGTTGTATCTTGTCAAATGCTTTTTTTCTGAGTCAATTGAGATAATCATATGATTTCTATTTGGTTACTGATTAGTTACAAAATTAATAGTTTTGCTGATATTAAAAATCCTTCATTCCTAGTAACAAATCGTATTTGTTCATAGTATGTTACCTTGGTGATAAGTTGCTGTAAAATT
Organism: Sarcophilus harrisii; assembly: GCF_902635505.1. Taxonomy (NCBI): domain Eukaryota; kingdom Metazoa; phylum Chordata; class Mammalia; order Dasyuromorphia; family Dasyuridae; genus Sarcophilus; species Sarcophilus harrisii. The sequence goes on from NC_045430.1 coordinate 34,577,110, forward strand.
GAATTCTTAATGCAAACAAATACAGTGTGTATCATTAGTTGTGATTCTGAGTCCCAAAGCTTTGATTTTGATAAAGTTTAATCAGCAATCTGGTATTTGATTAATGAATTCACTTGATTGTGAATGTGTCTTTTTAATTTCTGGAACAAAAAAAAAAACTTATTTTAAATCTATATATTTTATTCTTAAATTTTCATTTCATATTTTATTTTTCTCCAACCATGTTAAAACAATTTTAATTTTTTTTAAAGTTTTGAGTTCCAAGTTCTATCCCATCTTTTTGTCCCCCTCCCCTTGAAATGGTAAGCAAGCTGATATAAAACCTATGTATTTTAAATTTTAAATGTAAATTTAAATTTTAAATGATGCTTGTTTGAAGAACATTATTCTCAATTCTGATGAAATTTTGATTATTTCAAGAGAAAAAGCTATGTAAATCATTTCCAGTGATTTAAAAAAAAATGGGCATGATATCATTATTCACAGATTAAGACACCAACCAATTCATATTTATAGAGAACTTTGAATCAGTGGCATAATCTGTTTAAGCATCTGATACCTACTTATAGAAATATTTTAATGGATGAGAGCTTACTAGATGTTTCTAGCAACTTAACCATGTAGTCTTCCTGATATAGCTTCCTTTCATCTCTTTTTCTTGGAAAATTTGTTTTCCTCCTTTTTTCTACCATGTTGTTGAGCTGTGAATCCATTCACCATTTCTGTGACTTTCCTTTGTCACTGCCACAAACCTGTTTGATTCCCATTAGAATAAAAACTCCTTGAGAGCAGAAATTATCTCTATATACCACACTTCCTGATATATCAACAATGTTCCTTCATTCATTAAATATGTAGTATCTATGATATGAATATTTAATGGGGTTCCCTGTACCTTGGAATATACAAGATTTTCCTCAGCCTGGATTGCAAAATGGATGAATTCAGAGAACAGATTATAAACCTGTGGTTTGGAGCTAAAATACAGTGAGATTCTGCTGGGGGAAATAAAGGAAAGGGGAAAAAAAAGAACAGAAAAGAAAAATGAAGTAGAAGTTGAATCCTTAACCTGCTCAAATAGTTCTTTCTTTCCTTCCAAGATAGAGGGAGCAGTGAGGAACTGTTATCCTAGACTTGATTTCTAATCCATAAAGAGAGATATGTAGCTAAAGCAGAAAGGATCAGAACCTCAAAACAGCTGAAGTACTTTGTAAAGTTCAAAATATAAAGAAGACAAAAACTAATCAAGAACATGACACAGTTTCTCTAATTTGGGAGACCAAGTTTCAAAGAGATTAGGGAAAGTTCAGGCAAGATTAGGAGCCATAAAAATCTATGAAGAAAATTACCCAAAAAATGTATGATGAGAAAGGTCTCAAGAATGAAACTGCAATGATTCAAATGCTTTTATTACTCTACTGGAATGACTGACCTCCCTGACTTCCTTTAAGTCCCAACTAAAATCTCATTTTCTCAACCCCTTTTCATTCCATTGCTTTTTTTTTTTTCATTTATTATTTCTAGTTTATTCTGTATACAGCTTGATGTTTGTGTGTTATCCCCTCAATTAGATTGAAAGTTCCTTGAGGGAAGGAATTTCCTTTTATCTCTGTATCTATGGCTTAGCATAGTCTCTGGAATATAGTAGGTCTTTACTAAATGTTTATTGTTTAATCTATTATTGGACTTCCAAGCTTAGGAACCCCTGATCCTATCCAATGTCCTCATTTTACAGATTCTGTTATCTCACAGAGCATTAAATGGAAAAAAAAGGTAAATACTTTGCCTAAATCATAGATAAGTTGCCAAGCTGAAATTCACATCTATCTTTTGACTTCCCATTTAGATGCTCTTTCCACTGCACCAAATAATCACTTGATAAGCTGAATGACTATAGTACTGTCACTTTGAAGGGGAAATGTACTTAACTAGAATTGCAAGACTGAAATACTTGCATAAAATTATCCTCATTGGTGGAAAAAAAATGTTGACCCACAAGACTAAATGCAACTCTTTCTCTCATGTAGGCCTGTAGAATTAGAATTCTATCAGTAAAATGAGTCTTATGAAAATTGGGGAGATATGGGTTAGACTCCTACCTCAAATGGAAAGTTATTTAGTCTCTCTAGCTATAATTGTTTCTCTGCCCTACACCCTCCCCACATTAGAATGTAAACTCTTTGAGGACAAATATTGTTTTATTTCTGTCTTTATATCCCTGGTACCTAGCACAGTGCCCAGCACGTAGTACAGTATAAATATTGCATGTTTGTTGACTGAATTATGAAATAAATATTATTATCTGAAATGTCAATTGTTATTTTCCCCTCATTTTCATTTTGTAACATCTGCCCCTTAAGTGCTACACTTGGAGAAAATTATAAAACCATGGGTTTGGGGGATGTATTTTCTTTTAATGGGAGGATGTCATTTCTCTGAATACTAATTAGTTTCTAGCTCATTGGTAATTCTTTTTTTAAAAAAGCTAACAGTTTCACATACTTTTAAAACAATTTTAAAAAACTCACAGAGTCAGGGGAACATTCAGAAAATCTCATCAAAATAATGAACTGATCTGTGCCATTTGGGCAAAGACGAATACTAAAAGAAAAAGATATCACAAATTAAATTTTTATTCACTTGAGATGTTACTTTTCCTGACCCATTTTACATGATGGGGAGGTTCCCATAGCCCTCCAGTAGCAAAAGACAAGTATTTTTGATTCTGCCATTCAATGAGTAACCAAAAAGAAAAAAATCCCCAACATTTTTCAAAGCTCATAATGTTTAAGAGGGTTAAATATGTGCCTGTAAATGTCAAATTCCAGGAGCATATTTTTAAATCAGTGTGTGGGATGTAAGGAGAAAAAAATCTCTCTCAGCCAATAAGGGGTTCCTACTTGTCCCCCTCAATAAAAAGATATGTCAAGTAGAGATGACAGATTGTGATACCACCCGCGACATCAACCTAACGGCAGTCAGGCTTTTGCCAGAGTCAATTTTGCAAAAGGTCACCTATGAGTCAGAGCATCTAACTCTAAGAGCGTTCCACTATACCTTTCCTGTATACCTTCGTTCTTTTCAGTAGGGGTCCTGCTATTCTCCTCCTGGCATTTTCTTTGTTTGTGTTTTAGGACCATATCTGTGATCCCTACAAATGGGACTCTGTTTTGCACAGGGGACAAAAGTCCGAGTCCCTGACTCACCTCTTTCAACAAAGCCCCTGAATCGTAGTGATCTGCATCACTGACACTAGGCTCCCCAATTTAAATCTTTCCCCCTTGAACATATCCCCCAACTACAGCAAATGTTGATTTGGTGGTTGACAATAGCTGACATAAGCACTCTCTCTGTCTCTTTGTTTCCCTCCACTCCGCCCCACACTCCTTTCTTCCTTCTCTCTCTCTCTCTCTCTCTCTCTCTCTCTCTCTCTCTCTCTCTTCCCTGTCCCTCTCCTTCTCCTTCTCTCTCTTGCTTTCACTCTTGTTCTCTCCTCCTCCTTTCCTCCCTCTCTCTCTTATTCTCTGTCTATTTCTCTCTGTCGCTCTCTGTTTCTGTCTCTCTCTGTCTCTCTCTCAATAATGAAAAAGTTCCAGGGCAGTAATGCAATCTTTCATGAATTCATTATCATGCATTTTAATTTCTGATCCCTTCACAGTGAATAATCAGCATTAAGAAACTTTTCTTTTTCTTTTTTTTTTTTTTTCTAATTCATAAAATAAGCCTCTTCTGCAGTTTTGGAAATCTGTGATCAAATAGTCCCTCCTCAAAACAGCCTCTGGCAAAAAAATAAAATGTGAATGTATATGTTACAGAAAATTACAAAAATGGTATGACTTTGCTGATAGGTTTTGTGGCAGATGGTGGCACCTGAGAACAACTAGGGAGAGAGAGCAGAAGGAAGGCACAAACAGGCCCATTTTTATTCATCCCACAGTTTTCTGCAGCAGGATATGCAGCAGTCATTCACCATAGACAGTCATTGAGAGTCAGCCGCAGTGAGTGAAATGAAAGTTTGCCTGTTTGAGTATTGTACATTAAAAAAGGGGAATAGCAGCAAGAAATTATATTGTCATAAAGAAAGCAATTTTTTTTTTCATTTCTCTGGGGGATAAAGGAATAAAGAAAAACACTTTTTAGAATCTTGTCAAAATATGTCCTGGCATATAGTAGGCACCCAATTAATGTTTGTTGATTGATTGATATCATTTATTCTATTTCAATAGCTAGCCTTTATATAGACTTTAAGGTTTGCAAAGCACTTTATAAATATTATTTCAGCTTAACATCTCAACAATTCTAGAATCACGTACTAAAATGATCTTCATTTAATCAATATGGAAACTGACATTATCTCACTCTCCTGAAGGACACATAACTAGAGCAACTGAGATCAGGTCTTACTGACTCTAGGTTCTCTATCCACTCTATCCATTGCACCCCCTAGATGCCTTCATTAATTCATTTTAATCTAATAAATTAATTTTTCTACCTGTACCTCTCCAATCTGAAATTATCCTTTAAGAGGACAAGAAAACATAACTAAATTTATTTTGTATTTTCTTGTGTTCTGAGCACATAACTATGGCAAAAGACAATAGGGAAAGATCAGCTGAAGATGAGGCAGGCCTTCTCCAATTGATAAATGGATATGAACTTTTTTTGTATTTCAGATGAAGAAATTGAAACTATTTCTATTCATGAAAAGGTGCTCTAAATCACTATTTCTATTTCTAAAAAAACTATTTCTATTCATATGAAAAGGTGTTCTAAATCATTATTAATTAGAGAAATACAAATTAAGACAACTCTGAGATACCATTACACACCTGTCAGATTGACTAAAATGACAGGAAAAGATAATGACAAATTTTGGAGGGGACGTGGGAAAACTGGGACACTGATGTATTTAGTTGGTGGAGTTGTGAATGAATCCAGCCATTCTGGAGAGCAATTTGGAATTATGCCCAAAAAGTTCTCAAACTGTGCATACCCTTTTTAAAGGAGGGAAAAGGACCCATATGTGCAAAAATGTCTGTGGCAGCCCTCTTTGTAGTGGCAAGAAACTGGGAACTGAGTGGATGCCCATCAGATGGAGAATGGCTGAGTAAGTTATGCTTTCTGTTGATGTTTGCCTGCATTTTGTTTTCCTTCTCAGGTTTTTTTTTTTTCCTTCTTGATCTGATTCTTCTTGTGCAGCAAGATAACTGTATAAATATGTATGCCTATATTGGATTTAACATATGTGACATGTATTGGACTACCTACAATCTAGGGGAGGGGGATGTGGAAGGAGGGAAAATTTGGAACAGAAAATTTTGCAAGGGTCAATGTTGAAAATTATCCATATATATGTTTTGTAAATAAGAACCTTTAATAAAATTAAAAAAAAAAAAAAGAAAGAAAAAGATGAGGCAGGCCTCCAGCTTGTTGAATGAACTTCCAGTCAATTCAAATCAAATTAACAGGAATTTGTTAAGCACCTATTCTACTCAAGGTATTGTGCTAAGTGCTTAAGAATAGAACATCAACAAAATGACAAAAATAGTTACTATTGTCCTAGAGTGCAGAGTCTAATAGGAAGACATAATATCCAAATAGTTATGTATTAGAAAAAAAAAAAAAAACTACAAGAGAAATTGAGATTTTTCTCATGTTATTCCACAGTTTCCTTGAATTGTTCCACTTCAGTTTCCCTGAATTGTTCTGCCTCCATGGCAACCCCCTTGCTGACCATTAGGACTGATATAAATTAGGGCTGGGATCCCTGACCATTAGCATTCCATAGAGTCATAAAATGCAGAAGGTTTATTTAGAGATAGGTAGGGATATCTCCTTCTCAGACTAAGTAGCTACTAGATCATCCCAACTTATCAGAATTTATGATTCTTTCTTACCCCCAACATGTCAGAACTGAATTTATGGTCTGTTCCTAAAAGTTCCCACTTACCAGTGCTCTCTCTTACCCCTGTCTTTGTGACTCTTATCATTGAAGCCCTATAAGAATCCCTGGAATCTCACATTTGATGCTGGATGCTTTGAGAAACAAGTGCAATCTAGCCTTCTGGGGGTAACATGGATCCTATTTTGCCCCTAGCAAATCTCTCCCTCTAAATAAAATATTAAAAACTATTTAATCTCTATTTTGCCTCAGTTTCTCCAACATTACACTCAGAGGGAAAGTACTGACCCTACAGGTGACAAAGAAAAAGTTTCTTGCAGAAGGTGGGATTTTAACTGAAATTTGTAGAAGATAGGTAAATTCAGGAGGTAGAGCTGAAGGAGAATATTCTTGGCATTGGTGTTAGCCAGTGAAAATGCTTAGAGTCTAGATGAACAGAATTCACACAGGATGAACTGGCATGATTGAGTGCTTACCTGTATCACAGGACAGAATTCTTAAGACTTATGAAATCACAGATATTTCTGAATATTTGAAAAAATATTTTAATATTAGCTATTTAAGTCCATTTTTAATGGTGCAGGTAAAAACAGTTCTGAGCTTAGAGATACCACATGTGAACTCAAATGCCAACTCTGCACCTTAATAAGGACCCTCAGCAAGTTATCTAATTATTGTGCCTCAGTTTTCTCATATGAAAAATAAGAAAATGGGACAAAATGACCTCTAAAATTCATTCCAATTATAGAATCATTTGATTAAGCTCTTAACTTTTCCTCACTTCAATTCACACACAAGTCAAGAAATCATCCTATGATGTTATTGGTTCTCTTATAAAAGAAATGATGAATAACAATATAATATGACACCTACATTTAATAGTTTGAAATTTGAATATAGTATTGGGGATGCCTAAACATCTTGTTAGTATTGTTCTATTAAAGCAAGAATCAACCTGAAATCCCATTGAAATTGGAGTCAAAACATGTAGGTCCAATTCCCAAATATTTACTACTTATTTATTCCTGGGCAAACTACTTAATTCCTCTGGTCCTCAAATTTTTCTCATTTACAAAACGAAGGCTTTGAATATACTCTTTTCCTTCCTTTCTAACTATAACTCTAATCTTGTGTCTTGCTGTATAATTTTGCAATTAGAAAATATATATATATATATATATGTATTTGAAATATCCTCATTTAAATACCAAATAATAAATGGGATGGGGTGAAACTGCATGATTTGGCAAAAAAGATCACTAAATTTGGATTCATAATTCAGAGATCTCAAAAAAGACCTGAGAATTTCAATCCCATTTTTTCAGTGGAAACTGAGATCTGGGGAAATTAATTAATTTGTTCAACATCACACAAGGAAAAATTTGAACTTGGATGCTGGTTAGCAATATGGTACAGAAAATAGAGCATTGGGCCTTTGGGTCAGGAAGACTCCTGAGTTCAAATTCGGCTTCAGACATTTCCTAGCTGTGTGATCCTAGGAAAGTCACTTAACCTTGTTTGCCTCAGTTTCCTAATCTGAAAAATGAGATGGAGAAAGAAATGGCAAATGACTGCAATATTTCTGCTAAGAAAATTCATGAAAGGTCAGACATAACAGAAATGAGTGAAAAACAAACTCTGAAGCTAGATTCTGCAACATATCCCTATATGGTCTTGAACAAGTGGCCTAAAGGTCCTGGAACTCAGTTTCTTCATTTGTAAAATTAGTTAGTTTGACTAGAAGATATAAAAATATCATACGGTTCTAATTCCATGCTTCAATGACTAAGTTACCTGCAAAGTATTTTCCAGCTACATATCAATTATTCTCCTAAGTAGCAACTCAAGGTGGGAATGAGATATTCTTATAGAAATATATAATTAGGGATGCACACATCTACATTTTCAAGGGAATACTATTATTTGTATTTTGAAAATGAGATACTATACATTATCTAGATTTTAATAATCTCTCTATATAAATTACATATATATATATATATATATGGAAATGCTTATATTTTCATACACATGATAAAATGGGGAAATGGAAACAATAAGCCTGACAATTTGTAGGTATAATTATGGGCAGGAATGAAATAGGTGTGTGGGGACAGGTGAAAACCTACTTAAATTTTTTAAAGGTTTGAGGAATCAAATAATTTTGCCTAAATACCTGAGATAAATTACTAACTTTCCAACTCACTTTGCTTGTATAGAAACATGAAACCGATGGATAGGGTTTGTTATGTTTTGATGTTCTGAAATGTTTTTTATCAAGAAAAAAAAAGACAGGGAGTTTAATTTTAAATGAGTTGGGAGCAGACACTAAAATTGTTTGCCATCTGATGCACCTAAGCAAGACAAATCTTGAATCCAGCTTTGAACTGTAATGTGTTATCTTCATTCCAGCTATTAATTCAAGTGTTAAGTACATGCATGCAGAATGAATTATAATTATTAGACACTGGAAGAAAGCAGTCAGTTAATTCTAGAATGAGTCTGTTGGAATTACATGAGAGGCAGAAAGGAGCTCAATATTCAGGCTATTATGAGACATTCTCTATCTTATCAATCAGTCACAGGAGTGAGGATACATACCATTGATTTTAATGTCTTTTATTGTAATTCAGAAACAGCTACATTTTTTTTTTTTTAGCTTGGATAGTTTTAGTCATCAGACAATTGAAAAGCTTCAAGAGGAAGTAAGTTTGCCTTCAGTTGGATGATTAGATTCCTGGAACAGCTTGGAAGCTACCTTTACAATTCCTTTCTAACAGTTTTATCTGAATTTTGGTAACTGATAATAGATTCAAAGTTCCAAATCAAAATGTTCAGCATATTGACAATATAGGACCCCGACTCTTGGGCTCATTCTCACAATCACTGCTCAAACTGTCAAGTCAACCTCTTGAGAGGTATCAGCAGGTATTGAGGGTGGGAGGAGAGTGTTATTTTTATCATTCATGAACCCTTATTTGATGTGAAACATCCTTCCTCCTTCTTGTATGCCAAATATCCAATTGAAATCAATTAACTTTTATAACAGGGAATTTACTGGGAAAATATACTAAGGGTAGAATTTACTTATAAAACCTCTGGGGAAGGGCATATAAATTAAAACACAAATGCAATGAAGTTTACATATGGTGAATATATAGTCAAAAAGTTTCTTGTACTTTTTTTTTTTCTGTTTTCACAGAAATCCATCAAATTTACTTAGGGGCATAGTGTCAAGATAGACAAATGGCTCTATTTATTAGCTGCAGTCACTTCAAGGCAGAATGTACTGGGGTCCCAACATAACTACTCTAGGATCCAAGTGGTTCTACTACAAGAGAATCTCTGATGACTCCTCTGATGTTTCAAATTTAAAAGATCAGAGCTTGGTCAATTTTACCTCTAAATATTCATTCATTTATGTTTAGGAAAGAATGAAAGCAAAATAAATCCCAAAGAAAGTAATACTGTGCTTTAATGGACACGTGGCAGCCAAGATGGAAAAAATCCTTTTTGCCTTTTCTCAACAAGCAGGTATCTTGACATTTAATAAATATATGCAAAGGAAAAGTGAGGAAATGTGAGGGAAAGTGACTACAACTAAAGAGATTGGGAAAAGACTAAAATAGTTAAGTATATTTCTTTGCTTGTGAATGTGGTAGAGTCTTGTGAATAAAATGCTCAACATATTCCAGTTATAATAAGAACAAAAACCTTTTTGCATAAAATAGGAAATTAGTATCAGAAATCATCGAGCAACAAGACAAAACACATAATCCTCTCCATACCTGCCTTCTCCAACAATGCTGACTTCCAGCTTTTTAAGTGTCTTGGAGCACGGGCTTGATGATAACATTTGTACCTATATGATCTGGCCCAAATCATAGATATACTCTGAGCCTTTTATCATTTGTAAAAACAAAGAGATAGAAGCACATTATACATGATAACAACAAGATTATGTGATGTTCAACTGTGATGGAACTGTCTCTTTTCAACAATGAGGTGAGTCAGGGTAATTCCAGTAGAATTGTGATGGAGAAAGTCATCTACATTCAGAGAGAAGTATAGGGACCGAGTGTGCATCAAAACATAATATTTTCATCTTTTGCATTGCTCTTGTTTGCTTGTTTGTTCGCTTTTCCCTTTCTTGTGTTTTTTAATCTGATTTCTTTTTGTTCAGCATGAAGAATATGGATATATATGTATATATGTATATATATATGTATATGAATTGCACATGTTTAACCTATATCAGATTGATTGTTGTTTTGACAAGGAAGGGAGAAGAGAGGGAGAAAAAATTGGAACATAGGATTTTACAAGGGTGAATGTTGAAAACTATTTTTGCATGTATTTAAAAAATGAAATATTATTTTTAAATAAAAAAATAAACAAGTAAATTAGGGGAATTCTAAAATTCCTTCTAGTTCTAAAGATATCCTATAGTGTTTGCTCAATAGCATTTCCTACCAATGTCTTCTTAGGCAATTCATTAAATCTCTTTTAAGTTTGCTCATTTCGTTATTATTTCATATAAATTATTACCATAATTCATTTTAAGTTTTAGAACTAAAGTCTATATTATCTTAAATAATTCTTCCTCAATAAAAAATTAGGCAGAATTCAGTTTATGTCTTCATTCTCCTATATAAATAATTTAGCATCATCATCATATTTAACATTTCTATAGATATTCAAGTTTTATAAGGATTTTTACATTAAATTAATATTTAATGAACATGTTAACATGTTAATGAATGCAACCCTTTTGAGGGATAGTTTATAGCAATATTAAAAAGGTTTTTAAGAAATTAAAATGACTTACCCAAGGTCCTGTGCCCAATTTTTGTAAGAATTGGGATTGAACCCAGGTCCTTCTGGCTTTGAGGCTGACTTTCTTGCTACTGCCTTTAATAATTCAATAAAAATCTTTTATATGTCATTTCTATTAAGTCCTGGCAATTTTTCTATTGCAGTAACTCTTCCATTGGTCCATTATTACTGTTGTCATTCTCTCATATTTTCTCATTATATCTTTGCCTGTACTGATGCAATAAAGGCCTCATCTGGTTTTCCTGCCTCAGCCATCAGTCTTATACCTAACTTTCAGAGTAATTTTTCAATTCTCCTAGAAAATTCAGTTTTATAATTCAATATTGCCCCTACTCAAAAAATAGCAATCATTTTCTATTGCCTGCAAATTAAAATCTATACTTCAAAATCTGGTATTCTTTGACTTCCATGATATAACCCCAAACTATATTTGTTACTTATCTCTCTAAATAAAAATACAATAAAATATAGATAATGTTAATGTGTAGTATTCTCATTTTCATTCCCTAGGGATTCTTATGTACATTAAAGATGAATTTGACATTTGTCTAGATAAATGAACTACAACTTATTGGTTTTCAAATGTGTCTCATACTTCATTGACTACATCCTGTTAATTATGTCTTTTTTCTATATGCAATTTTTTTTCTATAAAAATCCTACAAATCTTTCAAGACCTGGATCAAATTTACTATTTTTGATATCTTTAATCATAAAGTTCATATTTTTATAGATTTATAGATGGAAGAGATCTTAGAGTTTAATCTAGTTCAATCTTTTCATTTTACAGATGAAGAAATTGAGACTAGAAAATTAGCAAGTAATACTGATGCAAGTAATAAATAACAAAGCCATTTTTGCCTCATTTCTTTCTTACCTAGACTTAATCTTTGAATGAGTGTTGCTCAATCAAACCTGGGAAAGACCTTAGCTTAAAATGGCCATGGTCTCCCACTGCATCCAAGTTCATCTTTATAGATTCTGATCTATATCTTGTCACTGGAACCAGAAGGATCTGGAGGAGAATGTGGGGCAGGTGACTTTATACAAACCTCTCTCACTTGCACCCAGTTCACTTGCAATGTCCCTGATTTCACAGCCACTTCTAGAATAAAGGAGGAACAATAACAACAAACAAACAAACAACTTTGTTCACTTGAACCCAGGTCCTCTGGTTCCAAATACAGCAATCATCCATAATATTATGACTTCTTATTTTATTCTATGCCTTTTGTAATCATAAACAAGTCACTGAGATTATTCCAAGCCTCAGTTCTCTTATCTGTAAAATGAGAAAATAATATTTCTCCTATATTCTGAATTTCTGTAATTAATTCTGTAATACAATACTGATAATTAAGCATTTTAACACTACATAAGCATGAGTTATTATTGTTACCTTTAAGTACTTAAATGCTCAAATTATTCTCCTATTGAATTGTAAATTCATAGATTATAAATTATTTAATTGCATTTTACTCTTCTTTATATTCTTTATAGATCCTTGAACATACTAGGGGAAGAGGGAAAAGAAATCCTCTGCTAAAAAAACAAAGGAGAGGAAGTTTGTGAAGATACAGAAAAGTCCAAAGTTATCATCCATTTCCAAAACTGAGTTTTATAGTTCACAGAGAAGATAGGATGTTCTGAAAAGAGCAAGCAGAAGAATTCACTAAATTATCCCAGCAAGGTCCCTTTGCCTCAATAAAAAGTCAAGATTCATAACCAACTCCATGTAGAGGTACCCATTTCTGTCAAACATTTATGCTTTGAAATTCCAGTAAGTTCTTTGGGGAATATTAAAATGAGCAAGGATTCTCTTGATCTTGCCTGCTCTGTTCAGAAACCAGATACTACAAAACAGTTAAGTACCTTCCAGGAAATCTTTCTGCATCTGTTCTATCTTTTTCCTTCTCCATGAGTCATCCATTCCTAACCTAACCACATTCTTTGACAAAGAACAATGAAAGGATGTTGGTCAAATGTTTATAAAACAAAATAGTGTCACTCTGATATTTAACCAATAATTTCACTTCTGCTTCTGTCCTTCTGTACATGACTAGGAAAAATGCACAGAAACTATGCATTGCTTTTCTGTTGCAAAATAATTTCCCTTAAATCCCAGGGAAAAATTACATCTCTTAGAGGATTCCTCATATGGAGAAGGAAGGTATTACTAATCTTAAAGAGAATTAAATAGAACAGATTGTAATTCCTTAGGATTTTCAAAACTCTTTCTTCCCAACAACCATATATGGTAGATAATGTAAACATTATTGTATAATATTGTAAGGGAATAGAGGCTAAGAAAGGACAAGTATCTCAATCAATGCATGACTGGAAAGTGGAATAATTCAAATAATTATTCTATTTGTTAGCCTTTAATCATATATAAAATCAAAATATTAGTGCTCACACTAGCCATCACATAGCATCTTTGGAAGAAATGCTTTGTAAACAAGAGAACATTTGATAGATCTAAATAATTATTATCTTGGTCCATTTTTCAGTCTTTTCTTTCATTTAATTCCATTAGTCTAATCTGCTAGAAACTGATTAGAGGGATATATTAGCATTCACCACTTTACCAGTTTTTTGTTTTAAGTTAATGAATTTGCTTTTTTTTTTAAAAAATGTTTCATTTATTTTTACATTCTTTAAAAATGAGTTATTAATTCTCTCCCTCCTTTGTACTCCTCTCAGATCCATTGTGAAAACAGGAAATGTGATATCAGTTTTACAAGGGAAATCGTGCAAGACATATTTGTATGTTAGCCACATTACTCCCCCACCCCTGCCACAAAAAAAATCACGAAAAACATTATAATTCAATCTACAGGTAGATAATATTTTTCAGGGGAGGAGCCAAGATGGCAGCGTATAGGCTGGAACTCACCCAATTTTCCCCCCACACCACTCCAAATTCCTTTAAATAATGACTCTAAGCAAATTTTAGAGCATCAGAACACCTCAAAAGATGGAATAGATAATTTTCTATGTGAATACAGCAATGGAGCAAAATATTAAATAAGCAAATTAAAAGATGAAAAGAAAGATAGTATTTTTCATCATAAGTATTTCAAAATTGTCTTGGATTAGAATGTTGATCAGAATAGCTAAGTGAATTCAGTTGATCATCATACACTCTCACTGTTGCTATGTACAATGTTTTCCTGATTCTGCATTTTGTAGAATTTTTTTCTAAAATCATCCTGCATGTCATTTCTTATAGCACAATAATATTCCATCACAATCATATGCCATAATTCAGCCAGTTTCAAATTGTTGGATAACCTCTCAATTTTCAGAGTTTGTCACCACAAAAAGAATTGTAAATACTTTTGTAATATAGGTCGTTTTCCTTTTTCTTTGATCTTCTTGGATAGAGACCTATCAAATACAGTCATATTGATGAAACTAGATGCATATATACAGTTTTACAGCCCTTTGGACATAGTTCCAAATTGCTCTCCAGAATGGTTAGATTAGTTCACAATACCAATACCACAACCACAACCAGTGTATTTATATACCAGTTTTTCTGCATCCTCTTCAACATTTGTCATTTGCCTTTTCTGTCATATTAGGCAATCTTACAGGCTAACGGTAGTATCTCAAGAGTTGTTTAATCTTACATTTCTCTGAATCAATAATGATTTAGAGCATTTGTTCCATATGATTATAGATAGTTTTCGTGTTCTCTGAAAACTATCTGTTCATATCCTTTGATTATTTCTCAACTGGAGAATGACTCATTTTGTTATGAATTTCACTCAGTTTTCTAAATATTTGATAAATAAAGCTGTTACAAGAAAAACTTTCTATAATTTTCCCCCAGTTTCCTTTTTCTCCCCTTTTTGTTCTTGGTTACACAGGTTTTGCTTATGCAAAAACTTTTAGTTTAATGAAATCAAAATTATCCAATTTATATCTCATGATCCTCTCTCTCTATTTGATTCTAAATTCTCCCTTTATCCATAGATTCAACAAGTAAAATTTTTCATGCTCCCCTAATTTGCTTATTGTATCAAGCTCTATGTCTGGATCATGTTCCAATTTTTTCCTTATTTATGTATGTGATGTGAGTTATGGGTTTTATCTAGTTTCTACCAAAATGTTTTGAAGTTTTCCCAGCAGTATTTTGTCAAATAGTGAGCTCTTATATCCAAATCTTGGATCTTTGGGCTTATCAAACACTAAATAATTACGGTAATTTATTGCTGTGTATTGTATACTGATTACCATTTTATTTTGATTACCACTTTGCAATATAGCTTGAGATCTAGTAAAATTATGCCACCTTCCTACACATTTTTAATTGATTAAATTGATATTCTTGATGTTTTTATTTTTTCCAGATGACTTCTTTCTTGCTCCATAATTTTTAAAATATTTTGATTGGTACAGAACTGAATAATAAATTAAGATAGAATTGTCCTTTTTACTATATTGGCTCAGTCTATCCATGGGCAATTAACATTTTCCAGTTGCTTAGATTTGTTTTTATTTGTGTGAAGTTGTTTTGTAATTGTTTTCATATAGTTCCTGGATTTATCTTGGCAAGTAAACACCCAAGTTTTTTGGAATGTTATTTTAAATAGAAATTTTCTTTCTATCTCTTTTTGCTGTATTTTGTTGGTGATATGTAGCAATGCTAATGATTTATGTGGATTTATTTTATACCTTGCAACTTTGCTGAAATTAATTGTTTCAACTATTCTTTATTTGGGGCAACTAGGTGGCACAGAAGGTGGAGCACTGGGCTCAGATTGAGGTATAAATGTCTGAGGCCAAATTTTACAGGTTTTAGTTAAAATTTGGCCTCAGATATTTATACAAAACACTTCATTCTTTAATGTGGAGCTACTATCTCGTGCCATCCTGACAGCATCTCCATGATACATGAATTACTTCTATTTTTTTGAAATTTTCCTTTTGACTAGGGAGTTCTGGAATTTGGCTATTATATTTCTGGATGGTTTCATTTTGTGATCTTTTTTGGGAGATGATTAGTGGATTCTTTCAATTTTTACTTTACCATTTAATTTTAGGATAGCAGAATATTTTTTTTTGCTATTTGATGATTTCTTGAAATATGATATCTTGAATTTTTATCATGATTTTTAGGTGGTCCATCATTAATGACAATAGTTTAATAATTGTTCCTCAATGTATTTTCCAGGTCAGTTGTTTTTCCAATTAGATATTTCATATTTTCTTCTATTGTTTTTCTTTTCTTAATTTTCTTTCATTGCTTCCTACTGTCTCATAGAACCATTAGTTTCCACTTGCCTAATTCTAATTTTTTAAGGAATTTTCTTCAGTGAGCTTTTGTATCTCTTTTTCCATTTAGCAAATTTCGCTTTTTAAAGAGTTCTCTTCAATGGATTTTTGTGTCTCTTAACATTTGCCCAAACCTATTTTAAATGTTATTTGGTTTTGTGCCTCCTCTACCAAGATTTTGATTCTCTTTTCACAATTTTCTTGCATCACTCTTATTTCTCTTCCCAATTTTTTTCTCTACATCTTTTGTGATTTTTTAAATTCTTTCTGAATTTTTCCAGGAATTCTTGTTGTCCTTGTGTCCATTTGACACTTTTTTATTTTTCGAAGTTTTGCTTGTAGTGGTTTTTTACATTATCTTTTTCTGAGTTTATGTCTTGGTATTCCCTGACTCTGCAATATATATTTTTATGACCAAATTCTTCTTTTTTCTTCTTTTGATGATTTTTTCCAGAATCGTTCTTGACTTTTAACTTTTATGTTAACATTTGGCTCTGTTACCAAGGTGGAACTGGCTTCAGTGTTTTTTGTACTGCAATTTTCAAAGTTATTTCTGGGGTCTGTAAGTGTTCAAGATTTTTAAAGTTGTATGATCTGCAGGAATGTATTGTCATTGCTCTACTGTACTGTGGTTTTATCTTTATCTGGGAAAGGATCTTGTTCTCCTTGCAGCTGCAAGTGTTAGTGCTCCTTTTGGCTCTAGAACTATGACCAAATCTCCTGCTCTCCTTCAGCCATGAACACACTCTTTTTGGCCTTAGAAGTAATTCTAACCCTTGTTCTCTTGTGACTAAAAGTCCTCTTTCCTCTGCAAGTATGACCCATGCCCACATATGGGCAACATAACAGAGTCTTGCATACACCATGTCAGGAAAATGACCCCTATAATCTCTTTGTGACCAGTTGTCCAAATCCCTTTTATAGTCTTGTGAGTTGAAAACTCTGGAAACCATTGTTGATGCTGTCACAGCCATCTCCAAGGAATTCTACTGGTATTACGGTGGCAAGGTCTGGCTGGATCTGGACTCTGGGCCCACCACTACTACAATATGACAGACCTTTCCCTTTAACCACTTTGTTTTGCTCTGGGGAAAAAATGTCTCACTTTGACTTTTTGTGACCCTTGTCACTCCAGAATTCAATTTGACACTTTATTTTAAAGTTGGAAGAATTTAACTGAGTTACCACCTGTGTTTTATCATCTTGGCTCTATTCACCTGGATTTCCCAATTACATGTTCCACTCAAATTAGTGTTGAGAAGTATATACACAATATATTTTCCCTATTTATGACCTTCATTTACCTGAATTATGGTTTTTAAACTGATTAATACCACCCTTTCCTTCTTCCTAGGAATGCCTACAGCCACACAACCCATTTTAATTAATATGTAACACTGATAAATTAAAATCAAAATACTAGCTAGCAGCTTCTGTCTCTAGTTACACACAAAGTGTCTGCTGTTGGCAAGTTATACCACTTGCAAATTAAATAAAAGACCTGGATACTTTGGGAGTTATATATTTATAGATGCTTTAGAACAGACATTTCTCTCTCCCTGTTCATCACTTCTTTCTCAATAGCACCACCCATATTCAAACATTTTCTATCTATATTTTCCTTGAATTGTTTAGTGTTAATTCCACTCCATCCAATTAAATTAAAATGGCTTTTTAATTAACATTAATTAATAGTTTCATAGTTAATGGTTTAGTTAATAATTTTCAGCTCTTTTTAGGGTGTTAAGTCCTTTAAGGTTAGCCAATTACACACAATGGTGTAATCCCTCTCCCCTGCTAATTCCTTTTTGGGGTTAGTCCACTTGCTAAATCATTGTAGCTAATGCCTATTAGGACCCTAAATCCTTTTAGGGTTAGCCCTACGATCTCTCACCTGCCATTTCTTAATGGCATATCTGATAGGGAGCTTTTCTTTCTCCTTGTTAACTGTTAAATCTTTCCTTCCTAAAAACCCTTTGCCCACTGTTAACAGCCCAATTTTAGCAGCATAATAAAATCTTTGCTTCTTAATTTGAAAAAAAAACCACAATTAATGTTCAAGGTTCTGTGCTGCCTGTGAGATACAAAAAAACCAGAATGAAATGGAATGCTTTTCTCTAAGGAGCTTATGCTCCTAGATTTTTTCCAAGACTTCTTTAGGATACAAACACCAATACTTATAAAATAGTTTTTATTTGTTTATTCTGAACATAATAAAAATCTGTTTTATAGAAAATGTTAAATTATTTAAACTAAAATTTTCTTTATCAGGAATGGAATACTTCCTTAGGATTGATTACAAATTCTTTGGGGTCATGTGCTTTTTATTAGCATACACCCCAAGAACACACATATGATATAGGACTCATAGATTCAGGACTAAAGACTCTCAGGTTCTTCTTTCTCTAATAGATGAGGAAAATAACAACCAAAGGATATAAATGATTCAAATATATGCTTGTTTCCTCAAAGTCCTTTCTATGTTGGATATGCCTTAAAATGACTCACATATGAGAATATACTGAGGTTAGTCTTCATAATGAAGATGAATAATGTGTAAACTGGTTTTGTTGAGACTTTTTTTCAGTTATGTCCAATTCTTCATGGCCCTATTTGATGTTTTCTTGGGTTACCATTTCCTTTTCCTTTTCCAATTCATTTTGCAGATGAAGAAACTGAGGCAAAAAGGGTTAAGCGATTTGTTCAGGATCACGTAACTAGTAAGTGTCTGAGGCCGGAATTGAACTCAAGAAGATGAATCTTCTTGATTCCAAACCCAGTGCTTCAGTCACTGTGCCACTGCCCATAAACTAGTTTTAAGATTCAATATTTAATGTTCTAAATCACTATTGACTAGAGAAATACAAATTAAGACCACTCTATTACTTCACACCTCTCAGATTAGATAAAATAACAGAAAAAAGTAATGATAAATAACAGATAAAAGTAAATGAAAAAATTGGGACACTGATGCATTGTTGGTGAAGTCGGGAAATGATTGAAACATTCTGGAGAGCAATTTGGAACTATACCCAAAGGTCTGTAAAACTGTGCAAATCCTTTATTGCAAACTTGTCTCTATTGGGCCTGTATCCCAAAGTGGTCATAAAAGAGAAAATAGGACCCACACTTGCAAAAATGTTTGTGGCAAGGAACTGGAAATTGGGTGGATGCTCATCACTTGGAGAATGACTGAATAAGTTAAAGTATATGAATATTATGGAATATTATTGTTCTATAACAAATGAGCAGACTGATTTCAGAAACATCAGGAAAGATTTACATGAACTGAACCTGAGTGCAGTGAAAAGAACCAAGAGAACATTATATACAGTAACAACAAGATGATGTGATAATCAACTGTGATGGACTTCCATAAATAAATTAATTCAAGGCAATTCCAATTAATTTGTTTGGAAAGTGCCATCCACTTCCAGAGAGAGAACTATGAAGTCTGAATGTGGATCAAAACACAGTATTTTCTCCTTTTTCTGTTGCTTATTTGTTTGCTTGATTTTTTTTTCTTTTTCACATTTTTTCCCCTCTTGATCTGATTTTTCTTGTTTAGCATTACAAATATGCAAATATGTTTAGAAAAACTGAACATGTTTAACTTATATCAAATTTCTTGCTGTCTTGGGGAGGAGGAAGGGAGAAAAATTTGGAACACAAATTTTTGCAAAGATAAATGTTGAAAACTATCTTTGCATGTATTTGAAAAAAATAAAATACTAAAGAAATAATAAAGATCAACTATTTATAAGGAAGAATATGAGTTCTATTCCCATTTATAAGATGAATCTTAAGAATTAACTTCAAATCTTCTTCTTATATTGGAGATGAGAGTGTTATTCAGTTCAATACAATAGGACAAATATTTACCAAGAAGTTATCATATGGAAGTAGCTCTATTATATAAAGCTCACTAAAGAATTATCCTTTAAAGTACTGAAAAAGGTCACTTAAGGAGGTTCTGTACTTGAGCAAGAAATGTAATTTAAATTTCATAATAAATTTCCACTCGATAGTGAATAATAAAGAAGTAGTACTTGAACTCAGAATCAAGTATATCCAGGTTCTTACCCCATCTCTGACTCATAGTGACAGTCTCACACACACACAAACACACACACACACACACACACACACACACATATATACTCACATACTAATTCTAGATTGCATTACTAAAGAAATGATGTGTATATCTGTCAGAAGGAAAGTTTTAATATATTGAAATCAATAAGGATCAATAAAGAACAGATTATGTAAGACTAATATAAATCCCTTTTTTGGCATAGTTACTCAACTAGGAAATAAAGGAAGCAACATGGTCACAATTGTAAAGCATTTTACAAAAGAAAAAATCCTTGTGGATAAAATGGATAAACATGAGCTATAGGGTAAGGTGTGTTTAGGTGGATTAAGCATTGATTGAATGTCTTAACAAAAGATTAATAATGAATCGATGTAAGTCTGGTGGGGAAGAACTCTGGAAAATGTCTAATGAATAATCAGGAAATAGAAAACTGATGATAATTACAATGCAGTGTTCTCTTTTAAGAATTTTGTTGTGAGAATTAACACTAATAGTGAGTTAAGACTAACAATGAAGAGCATTTTTAAAGACCCTTTATCCTAAATTATTATTATCATTACTATTATTTTAAAGACTCTTTATCCACGATTATTATCAGAGCTTAGATATAGGTGTATGTGACATACTTATTAAATTTGAAGAGGAGAAAATGGAAGGAATAGCTAACATGACAGATAATAGAATTAGGATCTAAAGAAACCTTGACAGGTTAAAATGAAGTGTGAAATATAAAAAGAAATTGGATAATAATAAATGCAATGCCCCATATTTCAGGTAAAAAATTATCAGTTATAGAAGTACAGGCCAACTAAAATATGCCTAGTCACAATTGTTCATATAACAAAGACATTCTCATTTTAGTGGATTAGAAATTCATTTTAGTCAGCAGAGAAATATAACAGCACCAAGACCCATTCTGATGTTTGGATGGGTATCTATTCTTTAGGCAATAGTGTTGCATCCAGAATTAAGTAGCTGATACTGGCGATTGCTAGATGACATTTGAAGTACCGACAAACTGACTAACCAGACTTGTGACAGAACTGACTCTGCAATAAGCTAGGATTAGTTGAAGGAACAGGGAATGTTTACCCCGAGAAGAGAAGATTAAAGGGAGGGTACTAGTTGTTTTCAAGTATTTGGAATGCTATAGTCAATAAATGGTTGGTTAATAAGTATTTATTATAAAAGATAGGTCTTAAGATTAATCTTGAAAAAAAATTAGGGAAATCTTGAGGCAGAGGTGAAAGAAGAGGATATTTTAGTCTTGGGGAACATAGTATCAAGTCTTCAGAGAGATTAGGGACCAAGATTGTTCTGGTGGTTACAAAGTGAAGAAGTAAAATTAAAAGATGTGAACTTCAAAGAAGTTGATTTTGTTTGTTTTGTTGTCCAGTTATTTCAGGTTTGTCTATTTATGATTCTATTTGGGGTTTTCTAGGCAAAGATACTGGAGTAATTTGTCATTTGCTTCTCCAGTTCATTTTATGGATAGGAAATTCAGGCAAATAGGATTATGTGACGTGACTAGGGTCACACAATCAGTAAGTGTCTGAGGTCCGATTTTATCTCATTTTACTGACTGTAGATCTAAAACTTTAATCTACTTTACCACCTAGGTGCACATTTGTTTCAATAAATGAAAGCGGGGAGTGAATTTGCTCACAGTTAAGAGTTGTCCAAAAGAAGAATCAGCTGTCTGAAAAGTAGTGGATTTCTTTTCAACAGAAATGATCAAAAAAAAAAACCTCAATACTAACTTATGGAAAATGTTATAGAGATGATTATGTTTCAAGATGGACTAGATAGCCTTTGAAGGTTTGGGTTTTGTTTTGTTTTGTTTTTCCAATTTTGAGATATGATGAGTCTGCATACAGAAACAAATGCTGTATTCTTTAATTATTGTGCCTCTTATCAATAAGTGCGAATTTTTTTATGATTCTCACTATATTTGACACAAAAAAAGTACACAAAAATAATTTTAAAAGTCAAGTGAATAAATGGGGAGATAGGATGTCAAAACATTGGGTTAGAAAAAAGTCTGACTTGTCATTACAATATAGTACAATGGATAGAGAGCTTGCTTCAAATCCATGAATTCCTTAGTCCATGTCTGACCATTGGCTCATACTGACCATGATGGAGCTCTCAATTTCCTATGTCACATTTTAAAATGAGAAAGTACTAACCTGCAATGGTAGAGAAAGCTGCTTCTATTATAGTGGTCCCAATGACAATGAAATAATGACTCTCATATATTGCTCTCACACAGAAGTAGAGACTATTTTTGCCACACACACATAGATTCTGTTAAATAGGGATTTATAAAACAATTCCAGCAATCCCTCTTTTACTTGCTAGACTTGATAGCAGCAGAAGATATCTCAAGTGAGAAATGCAATGTTGAAAAAGTATTTACTTGGTCACAGTGCTATATCTATTATCACATTTTATTCATGACATATTTCTTGGGCTCCACCAGGAATATGTACATGTGTAAAAAGATTATAGTTTTCATTGGTAACAAAATTAAGGTCACATAATTGTGAAAACTGACTTCAGAGAGAGAAAGTTGAAGGCCAGTATGTTTGTCATAGGAAGAGGGAATTGTATTAGTGTGGTAAAAATTTTTATTGGTGTTCAGTCTAACTTGATTACAACTTTCCTTTCTATGTGCTTTTAAATAATTTCTTTAATAACTGAAAGTAAATGTATAGATTTAATTTATCTTTACCTCAGTCCCTAAATCATAATCAGTCACTACCTGAAGGAACCCAACAAGGAGCCATGAATGAATTTACTGAAAGAAAAATAAGAATTATACACTTCAGACTCAGAGGCAAACTAAAGTTATAGGTAAGATCACCACTCAACCACATACAATCAAAGGCATGGAGAGATAAGGAAACTATACAAAAGATATTAATGATGAATTCTGGGGTATATACTAAAGAAAGTCAGAAGCCTCCAGCATTGGGACAATGGGCCCTGGAATAAAATGTTACCTGAACAATATTTTTATACATAAAATGAAGAGAAATTTGTTTCATTATATATTTACGTAGATTTGTGATTAGCTAAAAGCCTGGGCTCAAAGAGTACTAATTAATTGATCATTGTCAACCTAGAAAGAAGTCTCTAATGGAGTGCCTCAGAACTTGGCCCTTTTCCCAGTTCTGTTCAACATTTAATCAATGACTTGGATGAGGACATAAATGGCATGCTAATCAAATTGATAGATGACACAAACTTGGAAGGAATGACTTATTATTTGATGAAAGAATTCAAATCCAAAAACAAAACAAAAGCAACTTCACAGGGCTAGGCTAAGAAGCCAAATCTTATAAGATGAAATTCAAAAGGTACAAATGTAAATTCCTACACTTGGGTTCAAAAGATCAATGGCATACATACCATTAGGATAGGAGAGGTATGAGTAGACTACAATTTATGGAAATACAAATCTGGATATTTAGTAGACTATAGTTTTATTATAATAGAACATGGAGGAGAGAAGAAACAAACATAATTTTAGACTTGTTTGATAGCATCAAAAACAAAAAAAATTATAGACACACTGTACTCTTCACTACTCAGAACTCATAATAAATTAAGTTTAAGAATCTCTTTTATTAGACTGTAAGGGGTCAATAGTCAACATTTTAAAGAGAGAGATTTTGAAAAGGACTTCAGCTGCTGATTTCTAGGTATGCACACATCATATGTGTCCATGTGTATCTTATACCATGATTCTGTGAACAGGAATCATAACTAGCTATTGAAATCAGAGACCACAGGAATTTTCCTATTTTTAGTGAAGAAGAATGCTGTCCTATCAAGGGAATTCTTCATAGTTATAATTTATGTGTCTTTGTATTTATAGGATTATAGCATAAGATAATTAGAACCACAATGGATATTAGAAGTCATTCAATTCAACACTACCTAATTTATGGAGGAGGAAATTGAGAGAAAATAAAGTGACTTGTCCAGGGTCATACAGCTAGTGTGTGTCTAAGGCAGAATTTAAATCCAGGTATTCCTAATTCTCAATCTAATTTTTTAAAATTTGCTTAGATACTTCATCTACTATGCCCAAAGCTTAGAACTAGAATGAATTTTTAAGGACATCTGGTAAACTCTATTTCACTGAGTCTGAAAGACATTAAATAATCCTTCCAAAGTCAAACAGGAGGTATGTGACAAAATCAGGGTTTAACTCTAGTCCTCTGCTATAAACTTTATATCCTGTCCATGACATGATTCTCTTATACAGCATGCTCCAAAGTACAATTATTGTATTCCTTTATATTCATTTAGCCTTTTACTTCACAGAAAGAATATTTTAGAAAGACACTATCTCAGTATTTTTCCATTTCAGTCATTTTCAGTGGCAACTTATCCAAATGAAGGTACTAGAAAAATATCCTAGAGAATTTTTTGAACTATTTTGATAAAGGTCTCTCTTTCATTATTTTCTCCGTTTTGTTTCTTATTTCATTTACATTGAAAATTCACTGACTCATCATATGATAAAACATTTTCTTACAATTGTTATATCTGACAACAACATAGGAAAAAAAAAATAACTAATCATTAAGTAGGAAACACTTTGATGGAAGTGGATAGAAGTTCCCTTAGTTTGTAATCAGCTATTTTTTCTTAAAATCACATCATTAATTGTGCAAAGAAATGTTTGCTATTGTAGCCTTTGCACACATACAGACACATACACCCACACTTTGAAGTAGATATGAGTGGATGTATATATGTGTGTCACTTATCTTCACACAATTAAAGGAAAACAGAGCTTCCCCAAACTTTGAGAAGCCTCCTAAGTTTGCAGGAATTTCCAAATTCATCTCCCAGTCGCATTTGAAGCAGGCCATGTAGAGCCTGAAGAAAAAAAAATGGTGACCAGGTGGAGATGAGAGATAGGAGAAAGCATGGTGATTCTGAGTATTAAAAAGGTTATTATTTCTGGATGGGGCCATAAAGTAGAAGCAATAGCAATATGTGCCAGTTGCATAAAGATCAACCAATGTAAGTATGATGTCAGGAAAACAAACAAAAAATAACAAATAGAACTATCTTAGAATAGAATGAATCACTTGGGAAAGAGGTCAATATTATAATGGGAATTCCCTTTGTGCATGGGTGATTGAGGGTTATTAAAATCTTTTCCAGTTCTCAAATAATATGACCCTGTTCTTTCTCTAACCAATGATAACACTTCCTTTTACTTCAGAACACTCACTTCTGCTGCTTTTTTTTAATCCTTTACCCCCCCCCAAATTTTACTATTTGATATCATCTCAAATTTACTAATTAATGATCTTTCAATTTCAAAGTTATTTAAACCAGTTTTATCTCAAGTATTTAATTTTAAGCTCTTTGATTTATAACCATCGAAAGATATCCCCTTCCCATAAAGAATATCAGTAGCTATATCCATATATTGTAAGGTGCTATGACCCTCTATAACTTCCCATAACACTATTTATTTGAATAACTATGAAGAGTAGCATGATTTAGTGATTTAGAATGAATTCATTAGGAGTATTGGGAGTGGATCAAATGGATTATCCATACTCTCAAAAGCTGTGTTGTGCAATGAGAAAAATATTGGCTTTGGAATCAGAGGGACTGAATTTGAATTTCAACTCTGATATTTACTATCTTTGGGGCTGTAGTCAAGTTGACTATCATGGACCTCATATTCCCATTTATAAAAAATAAGGGTTAAATGGCCTTCCCTTCAGTTCTCTTCCATTCTCTTCCTTTTCCTTCTCTTCCTCTTCTTTTCCTCCCTTTCTTTCCCCTTCCCCTTTCCTCCTCTCTCCTCTCCCTTCTTTCTACCCTAAGATTCTGGCCTATATACATTTCTAGACATATGTGACATGAAATTCACTAACATTTAATCTTTATTCCAGTTTTACTGTTATTTATCTCGGTTTCTAGAATGCAGCAGGATGCCTTCTGTATTATATTCTTCAGTGATGAAGTTTATGAGTAAAGAAATATGTCAGGGAACTATGTCTTTTTCATTCATAGACTAATTACTGTATAGACTAATATGGACTCATAATTCATTTTATATTGGAAAAGTTCACATCAGTAACAATATCAATAGAATAAATTAATATTTCAGATCAGCAAGAAAAAAATAAAACATCCATGCTGATGCCAAGAATAGAAAGCATTTTTTTCACTAGACTTTGACCTATATCAAGATGATCGATGGAAATGACCCAAGATTTTGACAGAATGCTTTTGCCGAGATAAACAGCACAAACACTGAAGTAATTACAGTCCAGAAACAAAGCTGATTGAAGCTATGCCATTTGCTTTTCTAAGAAGTGGGGAGGTGGGGAGAACCAGACTTGGTTACAACTAAGTTGTTAAATTTTTTTTAATCTTAAAGAGCCCTGAACTTGATCTTCCACTAATTTGTGAATTTAAATAAACTCTTCATTAATCACAAATTAATTAGAATTGATTAGGCACCTAATATGGCAGTGTGTTAGGCTAAGTACAGGAGATACACAGATAAAAATTTTTAAAAAGTAAAAGGAAGGAAGGAAGGAAGGCAGGAAGGAATGAAGGAAGAAAGGCAGGAAGGCAGGCAGGAAGGAAGGAAGGAAGGCAGGAAGGAAGGAAGGAAGGAAGGAAGGAAGGAAGGAAGGAACAAAAGGGAAAAAAGAAAAAGAGGGGAGGAAAGAGAAGAAAAAACTCATAGAATGTTAGAACTTGAGAGGACATTATAAATTATCTACTATCCTTCATTTTACAAATGAAGAAAGAGGAAAAGGAAAGGAAGGAAAGGGAAGAGAAGGGAAAAGATTTATAAAATGTTAAATTAGAGCTGAAGAGAATTTTACATATGGGAAAATTGAGACCAAAGAAATTAAGTTGCTTGTCTATGGTTACAAAATTAGAAACATATTTGATTCAAAATAGCTAAATAAAAATGAGTATTTTTCAATTCCATTAGCTAGGCAATCAAATAATTAATTACTGATATAAGAAATTCCCCCCAAAAAATTCCTTCTACCATTGCAAACTGCAAATTTACATTAGAGAGCTGCTTAGAAGGCTGAGAAATTAAATTACTTTCCTAAGGTTATACAGCTAGAGGTAAGATGTAAAACTAAGATCTCCCCAATCAGTTTTCTATCCACTTTCTATAATACATAACTTTTTGTGTTGATTCCTTATATAATATTTTAAAATGATATCTCTGAACTCAATTTCAATGGTTTGGGGCAGGAACCTGAGTCAGGAAACTTACTTATTATCATGACTTCAACTATCACCAGTTTATTTGGGATACTAATGCATTGTTGGTAGAGTTGTAAAACAATCCAAACATTCTGGAGAACATTTTGGAACTATGTGCATACCTTTTCACCTAGCAGTACCACTAGTGGATCTGTATCCCAAGGAAATCATAAAAGAGAGAAAAGGATTCACATGTGCAAAAATGTTTGTAGCAGCTCTTTTTGTAGCAAAGAACTGGAAAATGAGTAGATGCCCACAAATTGAGCAATGGCTTAATAAATTGTAGTATATGAAGGTATTGGATTATTATTATTGTATAAAAATGATAAACAATCTGATTTTAGAAAGACCTGGAAAGATTTACGTGAATTGATGCTGAGCAAAACTAGCAGAACCAGGAATAAACAATAACAGCAAGATTGTGCAATGATCAACTATGAAAGACTTCGTTCTTCTCAGTAGTTCAGTGATCCAAGGAAATCCCAATAAACTTTGCATAGAAAATACCATCTGCATCCAGAAAGGGAACTATGGAAACTGAATGTAAATCAATACATGTTCTACTTTTTTTCTGTTTTTTTTTCCCTCTCCCAATCATTCATCCTTGAAACTTTAAATTTGCCTTTTTATTTTTTTCCTCTCTCATCCCTGACATCTAAACTAGCTTGAAAGCCTGTCTATTGATTTATCCCTTTTCCTTTCATCCTTACTATTTTACTTTCATAGCCACCCCTACCCCAGCCAAGGTGTGAGTCACTCACATGTGAACCATTATAATTGTATCTAAATGTTTTATTTCATTTCAAATATATGCTTCCACAATCTCTATTCAGCAAGACACTCCTTGTGACAAAGAATAAAAAAAGAGGGAAAACAGTCCTGAAAAGCTATCTAGAATATGAAATAAAATCCAAAAGATGTGTGATAATCTATAGCTCTAGTCTCCCACCTCTACAAAAAAAGGAGTTAGTAGAGTTTACTTCTCTCTTCTTCGGGGCCAAATTAGGTCAATACAATTTTACATCATTCAATATCAAATGTATAGGATGGTGATGGTAGGTGGTCTTCTTGTCATTCCATTTGCATTTTAGTTCTCATTTTGAATATTGTTTGCCTAATTCTTCTTACTTTTTTGCATCAGTTAACATAAATCTTTCCATGATTCTTTAATTTATATTCATCATGTCTTAGGAAACAATAATATTCCATTCAATTCTGGTAACTGGTTGGTTTAGACATTTCATATTCATAATTTTCATTCTTTGTTTACAATTCTTTGCTATTAATAGATTTTATTGATTTACTCTTTCATTAAACTAGTATAGTACAACTAGATTAAAGAATAATTTTGACTCTGCTCTTCCTTGATATTCATTGTATTGTTTATCAAATGAAATCCATGTTTGTTTGTTTTTAATTTGGCATTCAAGCCGCTCCAAATTTATTTTACTCCACCATCACTTCCCTTCTTGACAAACTATTCCTTAAATATTATTTCCTAAGCATCCAAGCTGAGGGATTTTTTGTTAATTTTTTGTGAGGAATGGGGTTTTCTTTTAGTTTTATTTTTTACCATTTTTCCATCATTGCTCCTATTTTTCCTCTACCTGGAAAGTCCTTTCCCCCATCAGTACCTACCAATATTTAAGGATCTTCTCAAAAACCTAACTTTCCATAAAGCTTTCCCTGATCATCTCTCCCCACAGGGATTTCCCTTTCCTCTAACTTTTTATAGATCTTACCATCTGTATGACTCAAAGCAAAATGTGCAGTGTTTTATATTAGATTTATTTGTGCATATCTTATATCCCAATTAAATCATAGCTTTCTGAAGGTGAGGACTATTATCTTATAATTCTCCATTCCCAAGCCCAGCACAGTTACTTGGACATGGAGATATATAAGAGTATTTGAATAGATAAATGAATAAATAATGAATCACTGTAGATTGTAGACATTTTTTGCACTTTTGTAACTTGTTTTTGTTTCTTGCAAAGAAAAATAAAATAAAAGGAATTAAGCTTGAGATATTTCATAAACTAAATATCAAAGCTCAACAACAGGGCAGGATTCCAGCCTCCCAATTCATGGCAGTAGACAACACATTCCTCTCTCTTCTTTTGAAGTCCTCCAATTTAATCAGATAAATCTAGAATACAGGAAACCTTTGAAATGCCTTCAAAAATAAATGTTACTAATCTTCTGAGAGATCCTCAGTGTCTACATAAAACGGTGGCAACAGAATCATTTTGGACTAGATTCTAAGGAAAATCCTTCAACACCTACTGATGAATGCTACACATAAAGTAGACATGTTTGCCTGGGAAATGATTCCCTTAGAACTATGAAATAAGGGAGAGAGTGTGGTCTAGTAGAAAAAGCACTGGCTTTTGAGTCAAACAACCTGCATTTAAAACCTGTCTGTTCTAACTGCTAACTGTATGACCTTGAATAATTTATATTCCCTTCCTCTCAGTTTTCACATCTGTAAAATACAGGTTCATATTTATTGACTTCTAGAATTCTTTCTAGCTCTAGATCTTATGATTCAGATCAGCCATTTGGAATAATACTCAATCTTTAAAAAAAAAACAACAATTAACATTTTAATAAAACTAACATATGTATAGCATAATAAAGCTAACATAGATATAGCACTTTAGGAATTACTTAAATGCTTTACATATTTCATCTTATTTGTTTTAAAGCCTCAAAATGCACCTGAATAAATTTTAGCTATGTCTTTCTTTCTTCTTGTAGAGTTAAGAGGAGTATTATGGGAGACAGGATAATGATTGGAACCAAGCTTGGAAGAGAGCCAGACCTGAGTCCCAGGCCCACCCTGAGTAGGACACTTTATCTGTGAACCAGATCTACTACATTTCCATGGGTTCAAAGCACCACTGTAGCAGAAAGGGTTCTTCATTTAAAAAAAAAAAAATATATATATATATATATATATATACACACACAGAGAGAGAGAGAGAGAGAGAGAGAGAGAGAGAGAGAGAAAACTCTTAATAACTTTATTTAGAATCCTATGTGTTTTATGCATTTAAGAACTTTATATTGAGGTGTCCAAAGTCTTCATTTGATTGCTTCATCTCTCCCTCTCTCTCTCCCTCCCTTTCTGTTTTCTCTCATCTTTCTCCTTCCTTCTCCCCCTTTCTCCTTTTTCCTTTCCTCTTCCTTCCCTTCTTTTCCCCTTTCCTTCTCTTCCTCCTCCTCCCCTTTTTATATTCTTTCTTCCTTCTTCCCTTCCTTCTTTCTTTCTTTCCTTCCTTCTTTCTTTCCTTACTTCTTTCTTTCTTTCCTTCCTTCCTTCCTTCCTTCCTTCCTTTCTTTCTTTTTTTCTTTCTTTCTTCTTTCTTTTTCTTTCTTTCTCTTACTCCTTCTCCTCCCCTTTTTAATTTTCTTTTTCTTCTTCTCTTCCTCCTCCTCCTTTTCCTCTTTATCCTCTCTTTTAATAACTTTCTCTCTTTCTTCTCTGTGTGTGTGTGTGTCTCCCCCCTTCCTCCCTTCTTCTATTTCTGTCTGTCTCTGTCACTCTCATACTCTCAGACACACATACATTAAGAACCTCATTCTAGGCTTTAAGTTGGAGAGAAGGTATCAGTTTATATTGACAGTTGCAGTTCTTCACATTAATGAAATCATTTGTACATAGTAAAGGATTTCTCTACCTCAGTGCCACCAAATTAAAAAAGAAACAGGGTCCCAATATTATAAACATAAGGATACCTACAGGCACACTTGACTTAGTTCTAATTTATAATATTATTTTATCATGTTTTTATTTATTTTGTTATATTTTCCAATTACCTTTTAATCTGGTTTGGTTAAAACTCTGAAGTGTTGCAGGAAGAATATGTTTGACACTTTTCTCCTGCCTCAATGAAATCACTTATCTAGTTCCTTTCTATTCACTATAGGGAAGAATTTTTTTTTTTATTTTGGTTTAGACTTGAGATTTCAGTGATACACCATTTTAGTGAGGAAACTTCATTTTCCAGTGAAGAGCTATACCAATTCTGAAGCTGTATAATGTTCTGCTTTTATATTATTTTCAAATAATTAATTTTTTTTAAATTTTGATTTCTGAATTCTCTCCTTCCCTCTTGTCCCTTCCCTATCCATTAAGAAGGCAAGAATTGTGATATTAATCATATCTGAGAAATCATGAGAAACACAATTTCATATTAGCCATGTTGTTAAAAGAAAAAAAAGTGAAAAAATAAATTTTTCATTTTGCACTCAGACTCCATAAGTTCTCTCTCCGGAAGTGGACAGATTCTTTTTTTCTGGAAGTGGATAATTTTTTTTTATCTTAAGTTTCTCAGAATTGGCTTGAATCATTACTTTGATCTGAATAGCTTCGTTACTCACAGTTGATCATTGTATAACATTACTGTGACACATTATTCTGGTTCTGCTTACCTTACTCTGAGTTAGATTATATGTGTGTGAAGATTGTTCTCACATTATTCTGCTCAAAAATGTTTTATAGCACAATGCTATTCCATCATAATCATATGTCAGAATATTTTAGCCATTTCCCAATATATAGATATCCTTTCAATTTCCAATTTTTGCCACCACTAAAAATCGACTGTAAATATTTTTGTATATAGAAGTCTTTTTGCTTTTCTTTTGACCTTTTTGGGATATAGATTTAGTAGTGGTATTGTTGAGTCAAAAGGTATCAACAGTTTCATAGACCTTTAGGCACAATTACAAATCGCTGTCCAGAATGGTTCACATTATCAATAATGTATTGGTGTCCTAATTGTTCCTATCCTCTCCAACATTTATTATTTTTTCTTTTTCATCATATTAACCAATCTAATAGGGGTGAAGTGGTACCTCAGAGTACTTATAATTTGCATTTCTCTAATTAATAATGATTTAGAGAATTTTTATATGACTATAGATAGCTTTGATTTCTTCTTCTGAAAATCACCTGTCCAAATCCTTTGACCATTGTCAGTTGGGTAATGATTTATATTCTTATAAATTGGACTCAGTTCCCTAGATTTTTGAGATATGAAGCTCCTATCAGAAAAAAAAACTTGCTTAATTTTTTTTTTTCAGTTTCCTGATTTCCTTTTACTCATGGCTACATTGATTTTATTCATGCAAAACCTTTTTTTTTATTTAATGTAATAAAATTCTTCTTTTTGCTTCCTTTCTATCTCTTATTAGTCATAAATTCTTCTTTTATTCAGAAATCTGATAGGTTAACATTTGCTCCTCTAAAACTTTATAATTTTCCAAAGTTACTTGGGTTCCTAAGAAGGTTTATCAGAAGATCATAGATTTAAGGAACCTCAAAGGCTATCTATTCCAACTAACTCATTTTATAGATGAGGAAATTGAGGACCAAGGAAGCTAAATGACATGTCTGAATCAAAAGATTGTAGGTTTTGTGTAGAGGGCCGGAACTCTGGAAAAGTGTGCCTTTCCAGAGTTCCAGACCTTTATATCCTAGAGTGGAAGTGACTTAAAGGATAGATAGATCAAATGCCTCCTTTTACAAATGAGAAACCTGAATCCCAGGAAGGTTGTGACATGTCCAAGGTCATAAAAGTAGAAAGTTTCATAAGTAAGATTTCATCTCCAGTTTTTCTGAATCCAAGACTAGCCTCTCTAAACTCTATAAATCCTCTCAAATCCAAGGAATAGGAAAGGAAATTCTTTCTCATCAGAAGAATCATCATAAATTATTTGTGAATGAACAGTGCTCATGGCTAAACTTTCATGTAAAAAGTTTAGTTATATTCTCTTGTTTTACTATATAACCTGCTATATAGCCTCTCTGACCCTTAAAAAGTTAGGATTTTGATGAGGAAGTTCATTTATTGTTTAGTTGTTTTTCAGTCACTTTAACTCTTTGTGATTCCTTGGGAGATTTTTTTGGCAAAGATACTGGAGTGGTTTGCTGTTTCCTTCTCCCCTCATTTTACAGAGGAGGAAATTGAGGCAAATAGAATTAACTGACTTATGCAGAATCACATAGCTAAGTAAATATCTGAGGCTACACTTTATTTCATCAGTTCAACTCCAGGCCCAAAACTATTCATTGTACCATCTAACTGATGTTGCCATCATCATCATCAAAATCATCATCCCTAACATTTATATGTTAAGGTGTTATGGTTAAGATTTATATTTATATTGTGCTTACTATGTGTCAGGGATGATTATTGTCTCATTTGATCTTCACAATAAGCCTGGGAGGTAGATGTTACCTTATCTCCATTTTGCAGATGAGGAAACTGAGGCATCTAGGATTAAGAGACTTGCCCAGAAGCAGACAGCTAATAAGTGATTGAGGTCACATTTGAACTCAGGGAGCCCTGATACCAGGTTCTTCTATCTATTCACTGTGCTACCTTCCTGCCTTAAAAGGAAGCTCACAAGAAAGAAAAAAATTAAAGATGAAAAGATCGTAAACTGAGGACTACAAGAAACTTTCTTGATCATTATGATTATTTTACAAAAAAAGAAGATGAGTTTCAGAGAGATTCTCAGTGGTCTCTGTTGTGTTCAAGGCCCCTTCAGTAATAAGAAATATTTTTTTTATCCCTCCCATTTCATAGGGATTAGGAGCTCAGCAGCCCTGCAATCTGGAAAATCTGCATAAAAGTTGTTGGCTCTCTCGTTAAATCATAGAAAAAGTCTGAATTATTATAGTATTAAAAGATAAAATGTGTTGATATTATACAATATTATGTATATATTTTATGCATTTCTGGGTTTCTAAATTTTTTCTGTGTATCTGTGGATTTTGCAAAACTCCCCAAAATTCCCCTTTATATTCTTATGCTTGCCTGCAGTATATAAAAACCAATATGTGGGAAGGAAAACTGTAGGATCAGGATGTGACTTCTGGAGACTCCCCCTTTTCCAAATGCATATACTTGATCACAAGACTTTCCTAAGTGTTGTCATAGTAGGAAAAAAAGGAAGCGTAAGATGCTGATAACTGAAACCCAAAGCTGTGATCTCCTTGCAAGATAGAAAAAAAAAGACAAATATACAAAAGATTTAATTACTTTCAGAGACTGTGGTCATTTCAGCAAATGAACAATCCCATCCACAATGAGATAATTGCATTTGAGGCTTTGTTCCATAATTTCTCCTTTGTGTGATATGGGTTAGCAAATAGGGGAGACACATAAAGTCACTGCTGACAAGACATGCTCAAAGTGTTTTACTAATTTGGGGAATTTTTCTAAGCAGGTTGACAAAAGTTAGCTGCAGGGCTTACATCTCACATCAGTAAACAGAAATGGAATAAAATCAAACTATTCAAATGTATCTCCATTAAAAACTGATTTTAAATCTTGGGGCTTCAATGATAAAATGTAGATGTTGTCTTTCTTTTTTTATTCCTTTCCTTCTTTTTTTTTGGCTACATCTCTGACTGTGCTTAGCCAGCCACCTGCAACAAAATCTATGTTCAAGGTCATTATCGAGATTAATTGTAAGTAGGTTTTTGATCTGCTTCCTTACTGTGGATTCACAGATGTCAAAATAATTTGTGCTACTTCATATAAATGTAATCATGTGTTTTTGGCATGATTTCCAATGAGGTCATCACTTGTAATTATGAATAAATAAAGAAGTTTCCTATTCTTTTTAAAGAAAAAAACTTACCTTAAATAGGAAAAGTGTACAAGGTTTCTAAATATTAAAGAGTGAGATAAATTGCAAGGAAAAAACACTTAAATATTATTAGAAAATCAATCAAATTCATATCAATTCATGCCCCAAGTCTATGACTACTTAATTAAAAAATATTTCCCTTTTTAAAAGCAAACATAAAGAATTTTAGAAATCATGGTGATAATATGTCTTTAATCTACAAATTTTTTTTAAAAAATTAATTGAATGATATGAAAATAAGATGTAGCTTTCCTCTTTAAAAAAAATCTTTTAAAAATAATGCGAGCTCAAATCCCCTGGCTTCCTTTCCAACATACTCCAGAGCCAAAAGCTCACTCAGCATGAGCTTGGGCATACCACACACATCCATTCAGTAGCACCAAGTCTCCCTTTATCCTCCATTCTAAGTTAAGTTAAAACCATAATGGGTATTTTGCAGCAGCAATGTTGGTCCAGATTGAATGGGGACAATTGCAATGAACAAAATCTGTGCATATATTTATATACCATACACAAATATATAAGATTTTAGTAATACATATAGTTATTTATTTTGCCTGTACTGTGTATATACTGACATATGTGCCTTTGTTTCACCAATAACAGGTAAGTTATTTGAAGGCAGGAATATTTAAGGTTGGATAGTGGAGAGGAAAGAGTAGAGACAGCACAGGTTGAGCTGGAAAGAATTTGTGGTCCCCAGGGTGATTGATGAGAGCAGGAGGAGAAATGATTGAAATATGGTGGAGAAAGGGAAGATCAAGGAGTTCCATTGGTCTTCTAGAAACTCTAAGCAGAAAACTGGCTGAAGCCCAAAGCTGTTCTCATTTCCTTAAGAAATGAAGGAAATTCCAAGGGAGTATGAGGGTTTGAGGGGAACTGCTATTTCTCCATTCCCCCTCCAGATGCCTTAACAGACATTCTAATATATTCTGCTTCTTCTCCATATAAATATTTTCCTGTAACCTGAATGTTGCCTCAACCACAAAGAGGCCGGGAGTTAGCTTGAGATAAATGTAAATGTAAACGAAGGCAGAGAGCCAAAACTAACGTTGCCAAAATGTTAGGAATTTTCCAAACTGGGGGCTCAGTGTGATTGTATTCCATAAACTCCCTAAAGCAACCGGAGAAAGGAAAAGACATTTATTAAGTACCTACTATGCAACAGGTACAAATATTATCTTATTTGATCCTCACAACAGCTTCATCATCACCTTCATCATTCTTATTATTATCTATATTATACAATTATTATTGCTATTTTATGGTTGCCATTTACAATTGATAAAATTGAGCCTGAGAAAAGTGCCTTGTTCTGGGTTACACACATGAAGTTTGAACTGAGGTCTTCCTGACCCTGAATGCAGCCATCTATCCATTGCACCCACCTGGCTGCCTCAGGAAGGAGAAGAAACCATGTATACTGTGCTCCTAGAATAAATTATGTATAATTCATATAGTATTTATTTTATAATTATATATAAATTAATATATATTATACATAATTAATATCATTATATCTAATATAATTATGTTATATGTAACACAGTTCGCTGCAACATCATCAACTGACAAGTGATGAAGATGAAGGGATAATAGGAAGGAGGAAAGATTTTAGGGGAAGAAAGGTCAAAATGCTCAATATGGGGAGGATGTTCATGATAGAGAAATTTTTTAAAAAGCAAAAGAGAGTACCAGATTGTCATTGGGAAGCATGAATAAGCAATAAACCGAATATGAATAGTTTTCCATTCTGGTTTAAGAGCAATGGGTTTGGAATAAAAAGAACTTGGGTCTAGAAATCAGCACAACAGCTTGTTTCAAATAACCATTAGCCTTCATTCATCCTCTCTGGGGCTCAGTGTCTTCATCTGCAATATGTGGAGGCAGAACTCAATGATCTCTAAATTTCATGCAACTAAAAAGCTTATGTAGGGAACAATGATTTGTGTCTGGGATATAAGGGCTGAAAAATTAGACAAAACTATTCAGAAAAAATAATGAATTTAGGATTGGGAAATTTGACCATCAAGAGTCAGGGGTTTAGGAAGGAGAGATCTTCTAATATCCTAAAAGAGATTATTTACCATGAGGAATCTGGGGGATGAAAAGGGATTTTACTTTAGCTTGGTGGGCAATGGAGAATTGGAGGGATAGGTAGATTTCAGCAACTAAAATAAATCAGAAAGGAGAGAGCATGCATTGTAATTGAAAAGAAAATGACAAGTGTCATAGAATTATACATCTACTAGAAAGGAACTCAAAAGTCATATAGTTCAACCATCTTATTTTATAGATAAGAAAGCTGGGAAAATAAAGAAAGAAAACTGATATTTATAAAGGTTGCTCAAGGTTACATAGTAAGTATCTGAGGTAGGATTTAAGTCTGGGGTCTTTTTTAAATTTTATATACTATTTCATTTTTCCAAATACATGCAAAGATAGATTTTAACATTAAACTTTGCAAAAATCTCGTGTTCCAAAATTTTCTCCTTCTCTTCCCCTTCCCAGCTTCTCAAGACAGCAAGCAATCCAATATAGGTTAAACATGTGCAATTCCTCTAAATATATTTTCATATTCAACATGCTGCACAAGAAAAAATAGATCAAAAGGGGAAGAAAAGCATGAGAAAGAAAGGGAAAAAGACAAACAAAAATGGTGAAAATACTATGCTTCAATTCACCTTTAATCTCCATAGTTGTCTCTTTGAATACAGATGGCACTTTTCATTCCAAATCTATTGAAATTGCCTTGAATCACCTCATCATTGAAAAAAACCTAGTCCATCATTTGATCATCACATAATTACAATGTTCTCTGTGAATCTGAGTCTTTTGACTCCACAGTTTATACTTTTCCACTACACCAAGTTGCCTCAGTCAAGGAGTTAATGCTAAACTATATCTCATTTTTTCCAAGATTTACAATAAAGTGGAATCATTATTATCAACATCTTAGCTAATGTTTATATAGCACTTTATGGTTTGCAAAGAGCTTTACAAATATATCAATTTATCATCATAACAGCCTTAGTAGGCAGAGGATAGTATTGCCTCCATTTAACAGTTGTGAAAATGGAGATAAACAAGTTAAAATATTTGCCCAGAGTTATGCAGCTAGTCAGTGTCTGACTGTGCAGCAACTAGAGATGGCCCTGGATGCAGTGGGAGAGCTGGCCTTTTTAGGTAGGGTCTTTAACAGGTCTTTTGGCTAAGATAAAACCCAGTAATTAAAAATAGGTAAGAAATAAAGCAGAAAATGGCTTTTTTTTTACCTAGTCGAAATGTACATATGCATGCATGTATAGAATATGCACATATACATACACACATGTATGCATATTTAATATAGTTCTGTATTTAATTCATGCATATCTCTATATATGCATGTATGGAGATAATGTGTGTATATACACACATAGGTATATTTATATGTATGTGCACGTATACATATATGTATATATATGTATACATACAGTTAGATCTCTCAGGGGATACAGCACTGGGCTAGAATAGAGACCTGAGTTCAAATACAGCCTCAGACACTTATTAGCTATATGACTTTGGACATTTTGCTTAATCCTGCTCATCTAGGAGCCACTCTGTGATTCAGTGGATTGATTTTTGAGCTTGGGGTCAGATTTCAAATACAGCATCACATATTTAGCCTCTGTTTGATTTAATTCACTGGAGAAGGAAATGGCAACACTTCCAGTATCTCTGCCAATAAAAATCCCAAGAAAACAAAGAACTAGATGCAGTTGAATTGACTGAACAACAAAAATATCTAAAACTTTTTATTTTACAAATGAGGGACTTGAGATGTAAAAGTATTAAGTGGCTTGCCCAAAGTCACACAGGACTGAGTAAAGGAGAAAGGCAAGGTTTAAAGCAAAATATTTTATATCTAATAATAATAATGTCAACAGTCAGTAAATTATAATTTATTTACTTATATTTGAGTATATATTATATACTTATAATATTATATATATATAATATTATATAAATATTATATATATTTACTTACTTATTATATTACAAAAAGTTCACTGGATGAAAATAAAAGGTTTTTTTAAAAATACTTGTCCTTAAGAAACTTACCTTCTTATGGAAGAAGAGAATACATTAAAAGGAAACTGACAGTGAAGAAGATGGGAACATGATGGTAAAACCTGGAGGATTGAGGATGACTGATCTGTCCCCTTTGTCAGAATAGAAGTTCTTGGAAGAATTCATCAATGGAGCAAAAAGTGTACAAGGAAAAAACAAGAAAGGCAAGATGGTAAAATCCAGAGAATGGAGGTCTTATTTTGCACCATGTTCCACTTGCTTGATTTGTTTGCAATTATAATACAAGACAAATAGAAATAGAATGAGATGCATTCAGAAGGAATGCAAATGAGAGTTCTGATAGAAGTGAGCATTAATTCCTAGAGTAGGTGATCTAAATAACAAGTAAGCTAGAAAATCAAAATGAAGATACATCAAAGACAGCTAGAACATTCACTGCTATGACAAAGTCTAGTTATTACCGAAGCATGGAGAATTGTGTATGTCCTTTACCTAAAAAATATAGGCCAGACATGAATAGTGAGGTTTCTACCCCTCTCCAAAATGGACCTTTCTCTCATATAAAGAGAATTTTCATTATATTTTTCCTTCTACTAGGTAATGCTTGCAGTATATTTACATTCAGATGGGGGAAGTAGGCAGCTGTTCTTGAATCACAATAATGAGAATTTAGTCTTTCCCTAGATATTTGTTAAATGTATTTAATTGTGCACATCTCTTTTGCAAAGAAAAAAATATCATCCTTAAAAATGTCCTTGGTGTATAAAATGCAAACTGTTTTCTCAATGCTTGTATCATTTTCTGATGTTTAGTTGCACTAAACTGAAGTCATAAAGTGTTCTGTTTATTAATAGGGGCTGGAAAGGAACTTTGACTCGGGTGCTAGGGAGACATAAATGGCCAGGCTGTCTCCCACAGCATGCACTGTGGATAACTGATATGGAAAACTAGATGAGTCAAAGTTCATGTTTGTTCTTCTAAAGGCTTCTTGCTTCCTTGTTTTCATTTCTTTCTTTTTTTCCCTTTCTTCCTCTTTTTCGTTTTTTTATTCTTTTTTCTCTAATTTCCTGCTTTTTTCTCTTCTTTTCTTCTTTTCATTATTTTCCTTCTTTTCATCTCTTCCTTTCTTTTTTCCTTTTGTTCTTCCTTTATTTCTTTTCTTTTATTCCTTTCTTCCTTCCCTCATTGCTTCCTTCTTTTCTTCCTTCCTTCCTCCCTCCCTCTCTTTCTCTTTTAGTTGTTGTTCCTCGTTGTTATCCTCCTTTTCCTCCTTTTTCTCCTCCTCTTCTTTCTCCTCCTCTTCCTCTTTCTCCTTCTTTTTCTTTACTTATTGCTCCTAGGAACTTTTTCTTCCATAAGAAAGACTGAACATTTTAAAATAATTCCATTGTTAAATAGCTTCTCAGCTAATGGATATATATGTTCACTCTAGTGGCTCAATGTCATTGAATATAGGAGCACGAGTTTTACATTTACTAATCACTCAGGTGTCAATATAAAGACTGAAATTGAGTTTGTGTACATATATATATATATATGTAAGTGCACATGTGTGTATATTAATTTGTACTTCTAAAATGACTCATTTTGGTATGGAGGGGACCCTTTGTGTTTCAACACTATGCTAGCAAAGTACACATATGTTAGCAGATCTAATAAGCCTAGAAATGGTTTTATTATAGGTTTGGTCACAAGCTGAGTGAGCCTCTATAATTGAAGGAACAGGATGAGTTTGGAGAGGTTCATCACCATTAGATAATTGAATCTTGGCTATAAGAACTTACAAATTGTGATATCTTAAGATAATTGAATCTTGGCTATAAGAACTTACAAATTGTGATATCTTACTAAGACATGCACGTGCTATGATCTGTGATATAAATGAAAACTGTTTATATTTTCATGAATTTATTAGTTGAGATCATGCAGATGATGTCCATGGAGGCCTTTTGATTTTTTTCTTAGATCTTAAACCCTTTCCATAGTTTTATCTGAAGCTAAAACACTTTTGACTGCACTTGAAAATTCCAATGACACAAATCTACTTTCAGCCTTTTCTATTGCTTAGTGATGTTTGGAAGTCTGCTTATTCTAAAAGTATTTCT
The DNA here is from genome assembly GCF_902635505.1 of Sarcophilus harrisii. Taxonomy (NCBI): domain Eukaryota; kingdom Metazoa; phylum Chordata; class Mammalia; order Dasyuromorphia; family Dasyuridae; genus Sarcophilus; species Sarcophilus harrisii. The sequence continues at coordinate 34,618,358 of NC_045430.1, forward strand.
AGAGATTTTTGACATGTTTCTCACATGCTCTAAAAATTATGTTGCTGTTTCCATTATTAGCTCTCATGGATAAGACAAGTGAAAAGTTTGTGCATTAGCAAAAATGGTTGTAAAATCTTCTTCCAAAGATTGACTTTCTTTTTTCTTCATATAATATTTCACATTCCTTCTTTCACATTTTTATTACAGTTTATGAACAAGAACAAAACAATAAATATGAAAACTGTGGCCATAGAAAGTCAAAACAATCGGCCCACTCCATGAAAAACATCAAATTCATTGTTTGGTGCCAAATACACAAAATAATTAGTACATTGATTGAATTGTTCTGTTTTAAAACTGTATGTTTAAGCAACATGAAGATACAATCTCAATATCATAGTGGTCCATAAGATCTCATGAAGACATGGGGTTTCTCGATTTCTTTTTATTTGTATATCTAGTACCTGGAATGCTACCTGAAATATTTTCCTGTTGTTGTTCAGTTATCTCCTGATCCCATTTGAGGTTTTCTTAGCAAGGATAATATAGTGGGTTGCCATTTCCTTCTCCAGTTCATTTTACAGGGAAGGAAACTGAGGAAAACAGTGTTAAATCACTTGCCCAGTATCACATACTAGGAATCAAATAAAGTACAGTTGTTCCTTCCACTTAATAGGTGTTATAAGCATGGCACCCCAGCAATCTGTAAAATCCATGTACATTTTTTTAATCCTTCCTTCATAACAGAAAAGTCTAAATTTTGTCTTTGTTCCTTATGAAGTATTTACAGTACTTTGTCATAAAATTTTGCGTATTTATTCATAGGCTCTGTGTCATCAGCTGGCCTTCACCACAAAATTCCCCAAAATTTCCATTTAATTTCTTACGCCTACCTATGATATATCAAAACCATAATGGAGAAAGTCAAGATGTCGTTAATTTACTGATTTATGGTAGCATTTAGATGAATACCCAAGTTGCAAAGGAAGACCTACCTTAATCACAAATCTTTAAAAGAACTGAAATATATGAATATTAAAATTTAGAATGGTGTTATTTTCTTTAGAAGATAACATATATATATATATATATACAACTATACATAGATATACATCTATATAGGGAGTAAAAGAGATAAAGTACTTTGACATTTTCAAAGTGTTTTATATAAACTATCTCATTTAAGCTTCACAATAACCCTAAAACATAGGTACCATTATTATGGCCCATTTTACAGATGAGGAAACTGAAGCAAACAGAAGTAACTAGCCCAAAATCACAGTTAGTGTGTTAAGATGGAATTTGAACTCAAATCTTCTTTTGTTTAAATCCAGCATTCTATCTAATGTGGTACCATCTGTCTGCCATCAGGAACACTGTGGAGAAAAATAGTACGATGGACAATGATGAAACTCTGCATCTAGGTCTAGTTTTTAAAATTATGATGTACCCTGTATCACATTTCTCTCAATTTTCATGTGAAAGAATTCTATCCATTGCTTTTTGTTTTTGAAGCAACAACTCTTAGCAGAAATAATCACTGTCTGTAGCTCTGTGCATGTCTGAGCATTTCCAAGCTGGAAGGAACCAAAAGCCTTTAATTCACTGCAGCCCTTCAACGCCTCTGCACTACAAGCAGAAACACAGAAATCCTGATCTCACTGCTCAGAGGTTGTCATAATGACTCATTGTAAATTTTGGTCACATTCAGCCTCACTGGCCTAACATACTCATGTAAGGTTTCATGATACCTGGGCTCAAAAAAGGGATGATGTCATTCCCAGCTGCTGCTGGTATGTTTATGCCCCAAAATCCACAGAGATGCTTGAATCTTTTAAAGTACCTACAGCCACAAAGAAAGTCTTCTCTCCACCCTGGCTGCAGATGCCCAGTTCTTACTAACCATATAACAATTACTTTGTTCTGTTCTCATCATCTTTAATAAAATAAATAGTAATTTGCAGGCTGCTTTAAGATCTACAAGGCATTTATTATGGGTCTTTTTTTTTGGTCTGATGTGCACTCAAGGCTATCAGATATATGATTTAGGTATCATTATTCCAATTTTACAGATAGAGAAACTGATATTTAGAGAGAATGCTGATAAGATGAAGCAATATTTACATCTTACTGCAATACCACTTATCTCGGATTTGAGTTCCTCACTAGGCTTGCTTTTTTTTTCATTCTGTTTTCTCCAAGATATAATTGTCTTTGGCAGAAAACAGAAAAAAATGAAGTACTTTAGTCTTATTCATCATCCACTATCATTGTCCCCTCTACCTCCTATTTGTAATGTCCTTTCTCTGATGATATTCTGCTTTTCTCGAATACAAGGACCAGGAGCTCACAAAAATAATGAGATAGGAAAAAGCAATTCAGCCCATCTGTTCCCCACAATTATTCCAATAAATTCATTAAAAAGAACACAAGATTGAGTGATCATGGGGAAATCACAGGAAGTCAGTATAGAGATAATAAGGGTTTATGGTGCTAGTGACACATACCAGTATGTGTGAGGAGCAGGATATGAATCTAGGGCTTCCTGGTTTCTAGTTCAGCATTCTATCTACTATGCTATAATCCATAAAAAAACAAACTAAAATCAACCATCTCTCTTTTGGATTCTCATTAGCTATCTTCACAAGTCTCATTTGATTCCAAAATTTAGGATGACTTACACAAGACTGAATCACACATTTGTATTTATTAAATGAGATAACATGCATAGTGCTTTGCAAACTAAAATAGCTATATAAAGGCTAGTTGTTTTTACCTTCTATTACTGGTCCTTAATTCTATCTACTGTAGATGTCATATAAATATATATGTCAATGAGTCTCGTGAATTCATATATATATATTTTGTGTATATATATTTCTTTAGATAGCTCCGCATTTTCCCCTTTATCATAATCGCTTCTCTGCACATGTTTAAAATTTCATTTCTCAAGAGCTTCCAGTCTCTCCTAGGTCATATTCCATTCCAGCTTTATTTATTGATTTGAGGCAATCGGTTAGGTGATTTGCCCAGGGGCCACACAGCCACTAGGAATAATTTGAACTCAGGTCCTCCTGACTCCAGGGGCAATAGCTGCCCCTCCATGATAGAATTTTAATCAGCAAAAGCCCACTTATCATCTCCAAACTCTTTGAAATGAGCTTGTCCATATGAGGTTTGTGACTGAATTCTTATAAAACCATCATCAATTTTCTCTTTCTGTATAGCATATTCAAAGAGTGAAATTACTCCTATTTTTGCTTCTGTTAACCTAGACCCAAATGCTCTCTACCATATTTTTCTTTCTATTTTTGCCTCTACCATATTTTTCCTTCAAGTGACTAGATTTCCTTAAGTGGACATATTTTCATAATATATATTTCCATTTCTCCATCTTACCATTTCCCTTTTTCCCTTCTTTCTAAACAATGTAAATCATTTCCATACATCACATCCTGCCAAATATCCATGAGAGCTATGAATTTTCTATGAATTGATGGTATTCTCCTGTACTCCTTGTTACCAGGGAGGCTGAGGCTGGTAGATTACTTGAATTCAAATGTTCTGACCTATAGTGAGCTAAGGTAAATCAAGAGTTCTGTGTCAGTCACTAGTGGGATTGAGCACATTTGTGGACTCTGCATTTCTAACCTGGCTAAGACAAGGAGACTTAGTCTATGGATGCAATTTTTCCTCCTTCTATTGTCACCAAATTATGTGCCTATGTGTAGAGCTATGTGAAACCATGACTTTAATTCCTGCTACTCTCTTGGATTTTTTCTCCCATGAGTTTGTGGGCATCTATATTGTTTTTCTTCTTCTTATATTGAAGCTACTGGTTAGGGAATGTTTTTTTTTTCCTAATTCCTTTTCATTTTTTCATTTTCATTTAAATTTCATTAAGGAGCTCTTAATCCAGAGAATGAACTTGTGAGATGTGTGTATGTATGTATGTATGTACACACATACACTCATACACAAAAATATATTTCAAAAAATTATATTTTATGCATTTTATTTCAGGGACTTAACAATTGGTTTGAAAGCTCATTGATTTAATTTCTTAAAATCCAAGATAACTGATATTCAGTTTTTCCTGGCCCCAACCAGCATATGAGATATCTCACATTCTTCTGTACAGTGCTATTCCTTCATACCTTTGAATTAATCTTCTTTTGAATATGTTATACCACTACATTCCAGCATTGAATCACATCCTTTTGATAGTTTCATGTCAAATTGTTTTCCTGATATTAAATACCCACTTGACTTTTTATCCTCTTATGGGCTTGTTTATAGACATTTGAGGCTCAAACTTTTATAGTGCTTTTTCAGGATTGTCTATCTTCAGAATTACTATAATGAGCCTCTTCACTAATATTTTTCTCTTTATGTCATGTCTATTACTTTATGGAAGTCAGTTTGACAGATATGTAAATGGCACTTGATGCTTACTAGAGTGCATAACACATCCTAGGAGCTTAATAAATAAAATAAAATAAAATAAATTTATTAATAAAAAAATAAAATATTTTTCTATGGATTAAATATCTTTGCCCTCCTCTTGTAATTTTCAGGTTAAAGTCCACTTAATCAACTTTTAAGTGGTGGTTTTTTTTTCAAGCACTTTTATTTTCAAAAATGAAACAGCTCAATGAATTTTATATCTGGGTTTTAATGTAATGCATTTATATATCTCCTTCCTTTAAATATGTCATTGTGTATAGATATATGTATATATAAATATAATAATACACACACAATATATATGAATGTATAAATCTAAATATATATGTATAGTATAGTAAACATTTATTATATATTTACTATAGTAAATAAAATATATATGCATTTATATATCAATATATAGTAAATATAAATAGTATACATGTACTATACATAGTATATACATATATATGTATTATAGACAGAGAAGAGAGAAACAGAGGGAGTGATATTTAGATTAAGAGCAATATATGTCATTTCATTTGATTCTCATGACCACTATGGGTCATACACTATGGATCAGTGTCATTTAGCTAGTAAACATCTGAGGCGGGATTTGACTCCAGAACTAGCTCTCTATTACCCTAGGAACCCTATCAATGAGGCAAAGGATGAGACTTTTCTAATTTTGGACAAACAACATAATTTCTCTGAGCTTCAGTTTCCCCATCTCTAAAATAAGGTCTTAATTTCTTTCTGTCCTTATAGTTCTAAAACTGTGGTCCTGTGATCATCTCACCCAGCACATATTGGCTGGATTGAATTCAAAACCTACCAACAAATTCCATGTGTTCTTCTGAAATGTTTCTATCTTAGCCACCCATATCAGCCCTACATAGAACAGATGCAGCCACATCGTCTTGGTGAATGTGCATACATAAGAATGTTTCAGTGCCATCTGTACACCCTCTCTTTGTCATAATTATAACAGTTCCCACTTATTGAACACTTTACAGTTTACAAAATATTTTTCCTCACTGCACACCTGTGAGGTAAGCCAATGAGGGAACTGAATTGAAGTGTCTGGTCCTAGGAATGGCCGACTTGAACTTGTTACTTTGAAATCCAGACTTGGTGCTCTTTCTGTTCCATCAGATTGTCTCTCCAGAAAACATCCAGTGCATTAGGACGTTCCTGAATGTTTGAGAAGATGTTTACCATTAAAGTAGCGTCTACCATGGCAAAGCTTCCTAAACAATTTTTCTCATGGTTAGTGACATTAGGGACAATTAATTTTCTTGGCTGCTTAGTATGTTTATTTTAGTTGTAATTACTAGACAGTAAGCAAATTGTTTAATCTTTCTGATGCATCTATGACTCTAAATTATAGAAAGATTACAGCATATACCCATGAAAGGTATACAAAAGACCATAGGGTCTAGATTTGAAAGGGTACTCAGAAGCCATCAAACCCAACCCTATCATTTTCCAGAAGTAGGAAAACTGAGTCTCAGAGACATTAAGTGACTTGCCAAGATCATTTGAGGAAAAATTCAAAGGTAGGTTTTTCTGACTCCAAATTCAGCACAATATACCATGCTGCTTCTTGAAATCATAGCAAATTAACTAATTGTTAAATTTAATCAAATAAAGTATAACTTAGTGGGAATTCATGAAACTGAGAGAAATTATAATTTCTCTCTTATACTAACAGTTATTGAATCGTAATTAAAGTTTTTCCCCTTTTCTACTTCTTCACCCAGAAATCAACCACTATGGGAAATCTCTCCCAAATGCATACCCAGACTAAAGTTCTAATCAAAAAAAGCAAAAGAAATTCTATTTAGGTTAATGAAAGAATTCCTCATCATTGTGTTTATTCAGAGACATCTGGTAAAATGTGGATTTTCTCTATTTTCAAATGGGTGACATAGAAATTGACAAACCTTTTGGACCAAGGCATGGGTGATCCCAATCATGCACCTCTTTGTAATATAATATTTTCTCATCAATTATTAACCAATCCAAGTTGATTTCTACCCTCAGGAATTCCCATTCTTCCAAGTAAATATAAATTGAGAAACTACTGACATGAGAGAGACAACCAAATGGCCATCATTTTATTAATAAATATACATTGTTAATAAAATATTAAAAATTACTCAGAAACTATGTCTCTTCAACTTTTTAAACTTCACAAAACAAAAGTCACCAACTAGAAATAATAAACCCTTGACCTGATAGACCCTCTTTGTTCCCAAGGAAAGAAATGTTTTTCTTCACTACTATTTAATTTCAGTTCATGTCTGAAATCCACCCATACACTAAATATTTTTTTCAGAACAATATAATAAGTCATGTAAGTCAAATCATAGTGCATTTTCAAAATATTTTTATTTTAGATTCATAAATGACCAAAAGAAAAGCTGCCAACATTTTATTGCTCTAGTTGAATACCACATATTTAAAAGCTCAGTATTCAGACTGTGTATTATTGAGAAAATTATGGGTAATTTGCATGGTTATGAAATAATGTTTGATCACTGCACTGACTTCCCCTCATGCCATTTTTAAAAAAAAAATCCAGAGGGTAGCAACTGGGAGTATCTCCAGGTCATAGTAAGAAAACAAATGCTCTGCCTGTTGCCTCTCATCACTCCTCATCACTCCAGATCTTCCCTTCAGATCTAAACCCAGATGGATCCAAAAATGTCAGGACAGTTTCCACGAAACCTCTAGGGATCATAGACTTCATTTGGCAGAATCACATGAAGGAAAATTATGATATAGGAGACAGGTCCCAATGACTATATCTGGTTATGTTCTTTTCCAAGCAAGATAAAAGATTTCCCCCCATCCCTTACCACTATTATTGAGCTCCCTTAGCTTTGAACCTCTTTAAAACCCTTCATATCATGTTACTGATTTTTTGTCTGTTTATACAGATGTTACAGTCATGTCTAACTCTTCATGATTCTTTTTGGGGAGAAATTTTCTTGGCAAAGATACTAAATTGGTTTGCCATTTCCTTCAGCTCATTTTACAATTGAAGAAACTGATTCAAACAGAATTAAGTGACTTGTTCAGGGTTACACAGATAGTGCCTTAAGACTGATTTGAACTCAGGTCTTCCATTTTGCCAATTATATGTTCTGTGTTGCTAAATAAATAGACTATTGGACTCATTTGTGTTTGGATCTTATTTTTCTATTATATTAAAATATCCAAGAAGGCAGAGATCATGTCAGATCATTTTAGGATCCAGAGTCCAACATAGTATTCTGTCAGTGAATGGTGAATAAATGAATGGATGGATAGATGGATGGATGGAACCATGACTGAATGAAGGAATGGGGTAGTAGTCCCCTACTGACACTGGACCTCTGTTCAAACCCATTCTCTGCTTTGGTACAGCAGATGATGTACTAGATATAAAGTCAAAGAGTTTGAGATAAAACTCCAATTCTAGCCATGTGATCTTGGATAAGTACCTTCCCCTCTTGTGACCTAATTTTCTTCATATAGAAAATAAGTGAGTTGGATTATATAAGGGTTAAGGAACTTTCTAATTCTAATTCTATGTTCTATTAGTTGCATGAACATGAATCAATTATTTGATTGTTTCAGGCTCTAATTTTTCCTCAGCCAAATGTGAACAACAATGACAATATAAGGCACTTTCCTCACAGCAGTTTTCTGAAACTCAGTTGAGATCATACCAGTAAAGTATAATTTAGCCATAATGAATATATAAGTTGTGTTGCTAAGGTTGTTGAACTGATGACTCCTAAATAGTTTGCTGCAATGGAACATAAATCTAGAAGCTCAGCACAGTAAAATGAGCAATGGCTCTGGAGTCAGAGGACTTAGGTTCAAAATATCAATATTCTCCTTTCACAGACACACACTGATGACAATGAAGAATCACTTCACTTGCCTATGCCTGAGTTTTCTTAGAAGGGGTGGACTAATTGGCCTTTCTACTTTCCTTACTTCTTTCCTCCTTCCTTCCTCCCTTTCTCCCCTCTCTCCCTTCTTTCCTCCCTCTTTCTTTTCCTTCCTCCCTCCCTCTTTCTTTCTTCCTTTCTCACATTTATTAAGTACTCACTATGTGCCATGCCATAGTAGGTACTTAATAAATGTAGTAGATTCTGAAGATAGAACACCTGCCCCTCCATGATCTAATATTCTATTGAGAAGGATGGAATGGTGTCAATAGTAGAAGGGAGAGCAGTGTGCATGTATACTATTAAATACAAAATTTATGTGCAATAATTTTAGGTGACTAGAGTGGAGGAATGATCAAGACAGTATTCTCATAAGAGAGTATTTAAGCCAACCTAGTATCACCTTCCTTTGGTGAATGAATTCTAATAGTATATTCTAAACTGGTACATTTAATATCTTTAGGGCAGATTCCTCCAGGAGTTTCTTCTTTAGATTAGAAGCAGAATTATAATCTTTTCAGAAATGGTTTTTTGGTTGTTGTTGTTTTTAATCATTTCTTTGTAATCCCAATGTTTAGAACAGTGTCTGACATGCTGTTGGTGCTTAATAGTTGCCTATTTATTGACAAATTCAAGAAAAGAACAGGGTAACATCACAAAGCTGGTTTCCAAGGTGATATTTACACTTAAGTAAAAAATAGGCACCTCTTCTATTTGTATGTAATCCTCTTATCGGCTGAGACATTTGGACTTTTTGTTTGTACCCTCAGTAGCTAACATAGAACCCATTACATAGGAGGCTCATAAAAATACATGATATTAAATAGGTGATGTGTGTGTATTTACATAATCATATAGTAACTTCCCTACCCAAAAGGCTTTGATTTTAATGTTTTTACCATTTTAATTATATAGCACTTCATCTCTGAGAGTCACAGGCAGCCAAAGTAGCTATTTAAAGACAGTACCTTGATCTTTTGGTTGTTTTGTTTTATTTGCTTTGTTTTGTTTTTAAATGAAATGATTAAAAGTGTTTTAAAAGCCCTTCAGAATAGAAGTCTAATCTTCTGTCTTCCAACTAATCTGTTATTTCTCCTGCCATCACGATTCTTGACAGCTGGAAAATGTAAAACCTTGAGAAATCTGGAAAGGGAAAGACTTGGGTGCCAGCCACAATAGGGCTAGGAATTATGGAAGAACTGGGGGAAAAGGCATGTTGCCCCAGAGTCTAAGCCAACTGTCTCCTTCCTGAGGGAAAAAAGTTCCAAGGAATAATTTCTTACTGAAATAGAGTATTTGAAGAGTGAAGGGAAGAAGAGGAAAACAAAACAACACAAAACTTATAGACGAACCAGATTTATTTTGCTTACCCAGTGGTACACAGAGATTTTGAACTATGAAAGGCAAAATATAATCATGACCACAGCTGGGTCCCTCTTAAAGGTTTAGGATCCTGGCATTCTTGCAACATCCTACCAGCACTTCCATTTTCTCTATGGTTACTCTATAACAGAGCTCACCTGGTTATTATAAAGGCAGGATCTCAGTTCAGATTTCTAAGCATTTTTTTGATTGTCTCCTTTAACTGGAATTCTTTCCCACCTCATGTCTGCTTCCTAGTTCCCTTCATTTCTCAGCTAATGCCCCATCTTCTTCAAGAAGTATTTCCCAGCCCTCTTTTAACTTAATTCCTTCTAAAACTAATTCCAATTTACTCTGTAAATTTCTAATTTGTAAACAGCTCTCTTGGATTCCATCTTTCTCTCCTAAACTCTGAGCTTCTTGTTTCTCCAAAGCTTAGAGCAATACCTGGTACCTTACAGGTGCTTAATAAATACTTGTTAACTTGACTGCATTCTCTTAAATCCAATTCTTCCTTCTTCCTTTGCTATATACATAAGGAAACTGGGGGAAAAAAAACAGAGGTAGCAGCTGTTGAAAAGACTGCTATATTCTGACTTTAATTCTACCATCCCTGATTCTGTCTCAAACTCAAGAACTTAAGACTGAGCCTGGGAAGAAGGGCAGAGGAGAAAATTCAGCAAGTCAAGCCTTAGAAAAGGAGAAAGCAGCAGGCCATTTGTATATAGAATAGATCTGGGTACAATAGATACAGGAGAGCTTTCAAAAGGAAACAGATGAATCAGTTTCTAAATCAGGATGAGGCAAACGGGGTAGAAACATAAGACTGCGGGAATAAATAAGTTCTTTTTTTTTGAGATCTAGAAAGCAATTTTACTCCATATTTACTCCATAGAATATGTTTTATTCTAGATCCTACCTTTTCTGAGCCTCTGGTAATCTATCTGCCCATTTTTTTTCCTCATATTACTTTAAGATGACATCTGAAAGAAATGGATCTTGTCTGTCAGAAATGGGATTCATACCTAGCTGGGTCCCCTTTTCTTTCTTGCCAATTAGACATAAAGTTTCCTGAATAAGCAACTGTGGAAGGTGTCATCAAAATCATAATGAGTGACAACAATTAAAAGGCAATAATGATAATAACAATAATGCCATCAATAGTTCGGATGCAAAGCAACATTATAGAAGATTCCATTCAGTAAGCTCCTATCATGTGTTAGCTAGTTGAGAGTATACTTAAAAAATGAAAGCTATATGTGTGTATACATATTCTTACAGACATACATGTATATATAGACATGTATGTGTGTATAAATATATGTGTATATTTATATATACATATGTGTATCAATAAATAAATAATGACTTCTGTCCTTAATCTAAAGATGTGGATTTAAATGAATGAATGATTATAGCCAAGAAATAGAATGACGTATATAAAAAAACCTTGATTCTGGTATCAGAAAATTTGGATTTAAATTCTCCTTGTTATTTGTTATCTTTGTGATCTTGGGCACATCATCTAAATACTCTGGGCTTCATTTTCTTACATTTAAAATGAGAGAGGAGGTGGAATTTGAATAGATGGTTTATAAATTACTTTCTAGCTCCAGATCTATGAAACTTCAATTAGAAAATCATGTTAGGAGTAAGTCTTCCCAAATGAAAAGATAGGAGTACCCTCACCAAAATATATTTTTTCCTAGAATATATGTATTTGTATGTATACATACATATAATATACATATACATATATCCATATTCATGTACACATATATAGATATCTATATCTAAATATATAGATCTAGATATATTCTGCTGTGTTTTGTTCTTTGAAAAAAGTTGATGGAATATCCAATTTTATAGAAACCTTGGGATGGAACAGAAAAGCAAATTGTGTTCCAAACTTGGAATTAATTATTTTTGTCCAGGAGAAAACATTCGGCAATTTCCCATAAAAGGAACTGGTACATTAGGGAAAGCAAATGTAAATAGCGGATACTAAATATACTGTACTGAACAGACTTTCCTATTTCTCTTCTTGGGAAAGATCGCCACCTAATGGCAGCTCTTTGCTGTCTTGCCATCAAGCAAGCTTTATTCACGCCTGATTTAGTATTATGAAAAAACATCATAAAACTATTTGCATATATTAGTAAGGTTTCATTTTCCCTGTTTTATTGCTGTTTCTGTGGGCTGTGGGTTTGTTTTACCAGATAAGAACTAGAGGTAATTCCTAATACGGACTTATTGCTTGATTAAACTAAAAACATTTCTGGGATGAAGAACTGACCTGGAAATTCATTATATGTAGAAAAAGCAATGAAGGATCTCACTCTGTGCTTTTAAATTATCAGGGTTGTCAGTGTACCCAGACGTATTATCTGTTACCCTTGACATTTTATTTTTCTTTTTAAAATTTATTGATATTTTAATGTTATCTATTTCCCTTTGTCTCCTACCCAAGGAGTCATTTCTTATAATAATGAAATTCAGAAAGAAAAAATAAATTCAGCAACATAAAAAAATAAACTCTTAAGCAAATCTTCACATTACATAGAGTGCCCCTTGCGAAAAAGTTCTCAGATCTCTTTTTAGGGGGAAGGGAACTAGTCTTGGGTATTATTATTTGGTGGCGTATAGTTTAACTTATTTATAATATTCCAGTGTGGACAACATGGAAAGAGATGTGTGAATCGGGGTCAGAAAACTCAAATACTTTGGCATTTACTAGCTGTGTGAGGATAATTTAACCTCCACGAGCCTCAGTTTTTGCATTTCTCCAATGAAGGAATTGGACCATCTGGGCCCCCTGAAGCCCCTCTCCTAGTCTTGGATCTATGATTGAATTATGGAGGAATTTTTATGGTGGGCTTGGAAATGTCTTCTGACTCTCACTTTCTTTCTGAAGCTATTTTCAGGAAAGAGCTATGCTGGATACCAGTGTAGGCGAACACCTTCTAATATTAGCCTAAATAGAAACATAATTAAGAAGGTAAGGTGCTAAACTGAGAAAAACAAAAATGACTTCTACTAAAAGGAAAGCTTTGTTGTTTGCCTCCATAAAACTTGGAGTAAATAAGCTTATTTATTCGTTCATTCTTTCCTTTCTTTATTCATTCATTTATTTACAACTTTGCTGATGAATAGTGACTTGAAATTGTATTTTATTAAAGCTTTTTATTTTCAAAATATATGCATGGATAATTTTTCAACATTAACCCTCACAAAATTTTGTATTTCACAAAATTCCCCTGACACTTCCCTCCACATGTAAATCCACATGTAAAATATGCATAAATATTTATATAATTATCTTGTTGCACAAGAAAAATAAAATCAAAAAGGAAAAGAAAAATAAAATATAAGCAAACAACAAAAAGAGTGAAAATACTGTGCTGTGGTCCACATTCAGTTTCTACTGTCCTTTCTCTGGGTTCAGATGACTTTCTTCATCACATTGGAACTAGTCTGAATCACCTCATTATTGAAGAGAGCCATAACCATCAAAATTGATCATTGTATAATCTTGTTGCCATCTACAATGATCTGGTTCTGCTCACTTCCTTTAGCATCAGTTCAGGCTTTCCAGGCCTCTCTGAAATCATCCTGCTGATTATTTCTTATAGAACAATAATATTCCATAACATTCAGATATCATAATTTATTCAGCCATTCCCCCAATGATGGGCATCCATTCGGTTTCCAGTTTCTTGCCACTACAAAAAGGGCTGCCACAAACACTTTTGCACATGTGGATCCCTTTCCCTCTTTTAAGATCTTTTTGGAATATAAGCCCAGTAGAGACACTGCTGGATCAAAGGGTATGCACAGTTTGATAGCCTTTTATGCATAGTTCTAAACTGCTCTCCAGAATGGTTGGATCCATTCACAATTCTACCAATAATGTATTAGTGTCTCAGTTTTCCCATATCTCCTCTAACATTTGTCATCTTTTCCTGTCATCTTAGCCAATCTGACAGGTATGTAATGATATCTCAGAGTTGTCTTAATTTGCATTTCTCTGATTAATAGTGATTTGGAGCATCTTTTCATATGACTAGAAATGGTTCTACTTTCTTGATCTGAAAATTGTTTATATCCTTTGACCATTTATTATTTGGAGAATGGTTTGAGTTCTTATAAATTTGAGTCAATTCTCTCTATATTTTAGAAATGAGGTCTTTATCAAAACCTCTGAATATAAAAATGTTTTCCCAGTTTATTTCTTCCTTTCTAATCTTGTCTTCATTAGTTTTGTTTGTTCAAAAACTGTTTAACATAATATAATCAAAATTATCTTTTTTTGTGTTCAACAACGAACTCCAGTTCTTCTTCCTCCACAGATCTGAGCAGTAAACTATCCTTTGTGCTTCTAATTTGCTTATATCACTCTTTAAGTCTAAATCATGGATCTATTTAGACCTTATCTTGGAATATAATTTTAGGTGTGGGTCAATACCTAGTTTCTGCCATACTTACTTTCCAATTTTCTCAGCAGTTTTTGTCAGAGTGAGTTTTTAACTGGGTTCTTTGGGTTTGTCAAATACTAGATTACTATAATCATTGACTGTTTTGTCTTGTGAACCTAACCTATTCCACTGATTGATTGCTATATTTCTTAGCTAGTACCAAATGGTTTTGATGACTGCTGCTTTGTAATATAGTTTTAGATCTGGCACAGCTAGGCCACCTTCATTTGCATTTTTTATTAATTCCCTTGAAATTCTTGACCTTTCGTTCTTCCAGATGAACTTCATTATTATTTTTCTATATCTGTAAAATAATTTCTTGGGAGGTTGATTGGTATGGCTTTGAATAAGTAGATTAATTTAGGTAATATTAACATTCTTATATTTGTTCAGCCTACCCCTGAGCACTTGATATTTTTCCAACTTATTAGATCTGATTTTGTGTGGAAAGTGTTTTGTAATTGTGTTCATATAGTTTCTGACTTTGCCTTGGCAGGTAGACTCCCAAACATTTTATATCAACAGTTATTTTAAATGGAATTTCTCTTTGCATTATTTCCTGTTGGACTTTGTTGATAATATGTAATGTTTGGGCTAGCTTTCTGAACGTCCTCCAGAAGGGCCTTGGTCTCACTAGGATAGACACCATGAGAATGGCCAAGAATAGAACCCAAAGTCTTTATTGTCTCTTACATAGACTGTGTCTGTCATAGTCTGATCCAATCTCAGTGTGACCCAGTCTCATCCAGCAGTCTGACAGTATGACAGTCTCAACCAGTCTCCCTCTGAGTCTGACTTTGTCCCCAATTTAAATACCCTATTATAATTACATCATTACAATATACCGAATCTCTGTGAACTAGAGAACCATTATCTCATCAATTCCACTGAGTTAACACCTTGTTTCAAGTATACTTCTCCAGAGTTCAGGTTCTCTACAATAGTATATAAAAATGATGATTTATGTGGATTTCTTTTGTATCTGGCAATTTTGCTAAAGTTGTAAACTGTTTTTAATAGTTTAGTTGATTCTCTAGGGTTATCAAAGTACACCATCACATCATCTACAAAGAGTGACAATTTGGTTTCCTCATTACCTTCTCTAATTCCTTTAATCTCTTTTTCTTCTTTTATTGCAAAAGATAAAATTTCTAATAAAATATTGAATATCGTAATGGTGATAGTGAGCAACCTTGTTTCATTACAGATTTTACTGGCAATGATTCTAAGTTTGTCCCCTTACATATGATGTTTGCTGGTGGTTTTAAATAGATGCTACTGATCATTTTAGGGATCATTTATTCCTATACTCTAATGTTTTTAATAGAAATGGGTGTTGGATATTATCAAATGTTTTTTCTTCATCTCTTGAGATAATCATATTTTTTTTTAGTTTGGTTTTTGACATAATCAATTAGACTAATAGTTTTCCTAATATTGAACCAGCCTTGCAGGCATTTCTGATATAAATATTACTTGGTCATAGTGTATTATTCTGGGGATAACTTTCTGAGATCTCATTGCTAATATTTTATTAAGATTTTTGCATCAATATTCATTAAAGAAATTGGTCTATATTTTTCTTTCCCTGTTTTCACCATCCCTGGTTTAGCTATCAGCACCATATCTGTGTCATAAAAGGAATTTGGTAGGACTCCTAGTTTATATAGTATTTGAATTAGTTCTTTAAATATTTGGTAGAATTCACATGTAAATCCATCTGGCCCTTGAGATTTTTTCTTAGGGAATTGATTAATAGCTTGTTCTATTTCTTTTTTTCAAGTGGGACTCCTTAAATAATTTATTTCCTCTTCTGTTAATCTTGGCAATCTATATTTTTGTAGGAACTCCTCCATTTCACTTAGATGATCTAATTTATTGACATATAGAGTTGGTCAAAATAACTCTAAATTATTGCTCTAATTTCCTCTTCATTGGTGGAAAATTCTCCCTTTTCATTTTTGAGACTAACAATGATTTACTTCTTTCCTCAAAATTAACTAAATCAATCAAATTAACTAAAGGTTTATTTATTTTGTTTTTTTAAAAAAAACAACTCTTAATTTTTATTTATTAATTCAATAGTTTCCTTACATTTAAAATTTTAATCTCCCCTTTTATTTTCAGAATTTCAAATTTGATATTCAATTGGGGACTTTTTGATTTGTTCTTTCTCTAGCTTTTTTAGTTGCAAGCTCAATTCATCGATCTTCTCTTTCTCTATTTTATAGTGACTTGATTTTTTTTTAAATGTTCTAAAAGCACTGAATTGGAGAGAAACATCCACCATATGGCGCTGAACTTCCTTGTTTCGATTGCACCCGATAAGCACTGAGGGAGAATGATGTGTGATTCAAAATCACAGGTGAGCATGTTAAAATTTATTTGAATTTCTCTTTCCATCAAAATGCTGGCCTAAGATAATACTTGTAGTTTCCAATGTTTGATGCTATAATGAAAATGCACTGTTTTCAGTCTTTCCTTATGAAAAGGTATAAGAACACATTAATCTCCACAGTATCTAGCAGATGCTGAATGTATGTCAAATGAATGAAAAAAAAAACACATTAATCACTTCCCAGCCCCCCCAGTTGAAGATGACATAACTATGTCATTAGCACTTGCAAGGCAGTTAGTGGCATGGCTGGGAATGGACTAAGAACTCAAATCTTCCCTCTGACGTTGATGAACTGTGTGATCCATTAACCTTTTATCAGCTTCAGGTTTCTCATCTCTAAAATAGGATAAATAATTGTATTTAACTTAAAGGATTTTTTGAAATTGAATGAGTTAATACTAAAGCAAACACTTTGCAAAACAATGCACGGTATTATAATATTACTATTATCAATGTTTTATCATTATAGGCTAGTTACTATTATCATTATTATTATTATTATTCACATGATCATCATTATTATATAGAAATTTTTACTAAGTACCAGGCTCTGGAGATATAAATACAAAAATGAAATAATCTCTATCTATAAAGAGTTTTTGTGCTAATAGGAGAGGGAGCAGTAATAGAAAGTAATTACAGGATATATATCCCTAAAAAGTACATGGAGATTTGGAGGTTAGGGAGGAACACTAAAAACTGGAGTTGAGGGATGGGAATCAGGAAATGTCAGTTGGGTTGACCTCTTTTATCCTAGCAAAACTCTGGAAGGGCAGATGTAAATTAAATTAGTCCATTTTTACAAATAAGAGTGAGATTAACGGAGGTCAAGATATTGATCAAGTATCTGAAGAAAGATTTGAATTCAGTTCTTATTCAAATTCTGGGTCTCTCCTCTGTACCATCTAGCTTTCTAATTAATCAATCATTGAGAAAATATTTATTGAACACTAGTCACTGATGAAACAAGCTAAAAATCACATCTGCTCCAGGAATTTATATTCTATAATGGGAGGAGGATGTTCAAAATATTCACAGATAAGTCATTCCATTACCCAATATCTACACAGATAAAGTACAATATAATGTTCCAAAAGCAGCTAGGTGGAGCAGTGGATAGAGTGCCATGCCTAGAATCAGAACTTTATTTTTTTTTTACATGGTGAATTTTCTCTGGTACATCTGCCCTCTGATGTTCTGCAGATGGCCAAGCACTAAGAGCCTCCCAAGAACAGAGATGGGAGGTGAAATATCTTATGGGAGAAACAGCAAAGAGGTCAATTTCATTTGATTATATGATAAATCAAAGGGATCATACATAATAAGTCTTGAAAAATAGATCAGAAGGGGCTTTAAATGTCAAGCAAAAGAGTTTTAAGAGGATGAAATAAGCCCTGCTTATAAAAATTTCTATTTCAGGGGCATCTAAATGCATTTACTGGCTGTGTGTTCCCAGTGAAGACATTTAACCTCAACTGCCTTTAAATTCATACTTATTGATGCTACTAAGCTCAAGATTTTCACCAACCTCAGTCTCTCCTGTACTTGAAATTACAAATCTGCATCATCAGGCTCAATATGGGATTTTCAGTGTTATCCTGTTCCAAAAGCAGGTAGGTGGAGAAGTGGATAGAGTACCATGCCTAGAATTAGGACTTTTTTTTTTTCCACATGGAGAATTTTCTCTGGTACATCTGCCCTCTGATGTTCTGCAGATGACCAAGAAGTAAGAGCATCCCCAGGAACAGAGATGGGAGGTGAGATATCCTATAGGAAAAACAGCAAAGAGGTCAGTTTCATTTGATTATATGATAAATGAAAGAGATCATGCATAATAATTAAAATTACTTTTTTTAATTTTTAAAAATTAAATTAAAAATAACTTAAATTTATACTTTTTGTGCCCTGAGCTTACTGTATACATTTAGTTTCTAATATTCTTTCTCTTCCTTCCTCCCCTCCCTCCTTCCCTCCTTTCTTTCCTCCCTCCTTTCCTTCCTTCCTCCTCCCTTCCTCCCTTCCTTTCCTTCCTTCCCTCCTTCCTTCCTTTACTCTCTCCCTCCTTCCCTTCCTTCCTTCCTTCCTTCCTTCCTTCCTTCCTTCCTTCCTTCCTTCCTTTCCTTCCTTCCTTCCTTCTTTCCTTCCTTCCTTCTTTCATAGCATCAACAGTCAAAATTCTGAAGGTATTCAGTGCACTTATGGCACTTTCCTTAAATACCTCCTAGAGTGCCCTATCTTGTCTGAGTTCCTTATGTTTCTGGATCTTTTCTATGCTTTTTCAGTACCCCTTCTTAAAAAAAAAGTTAATTTGTACCTAAAACTTTGATTTGATTCAATTCAAAACTATTTCCTTAACATCTTCTATCCATATAGGATAAACAAAAACCTGTTTTTGTTCTCCTAAAGACTCTATTTTCTGTTCCTGAAAGTGCAAACTAGCTCATCAAAAACTTAATCCATTCTGATGTGTTAATATCATGATATTAAATGGAAAAATATAGATAGCTTCCACTTCTTTTCTTTCTTATATATACATTTTATCAGTATTCTTCTGGAGACAATATGCTTGTCCCCACCCTCACATGGAGATTCTTCCTTAAGTCAAGTATTTTATCTGGAAAGAGAGAAAATAACACAGAAGCCATCAATCCTCATTAAAGTTCTAGTCAGTGTCTATTGGGAAGAAGGGATGGGTGAAGATGGAGTATCACTCCTTTCCCCCAGGAACAAAGATTAAAGTCAAGTTTGAATTTTTGTTCCTTCTTCCACTTTCACCCAAAGCATTTTCCCTGTGGAAATGTTTTTCTAGAAGGTACAATGGAATACGGGTAGTATAGTCTTCATGTTAAGACTCCAAAGGGAAAGAGTATTTAAATATAAGTTTCTGCAGGGGATACTCTCTTCCAAGATAAATGCTGATAATGGCTCTACTGATTTCCTGCTCAGGAGAACCAAGATGCTCCACCTGTGCCTTTTCTGTGTCCTTCAATTTCCTCCATTCAAAAAAAAAAAAAAGTTAATTTATATTTAAACCTTTGATTTAATTCAATTTGAAACCATTTATGGTTTCATTATGAAATGACTCAATCCCTTCTAATCCATCTGTGCCAGAATATCTAGTTCAGACCTTGTTTTGTTTTGTTTTTTTTAAATTTAATTATACATAGATTTTAACATGTTTAACATATTTTGAATTGCTTGCCATCTGGTGGGGGAGGTAAGGAGAAGGAGGAGAAAATCTGAAATACAAACCTATGCAAGGGTCAATGTTGTCAAATTATTAGTGCATATATTTTAAAAATAAAAAGCTTTATTAAAGAAAAAATAAAATAAAAAATAAGTTATAAATTTCTTTTTGGTAACAAATATGATTTGAAAGTAGAAGATTTTTATGATTGCAGTCACTACTCTTCCTGAAGCTAGAATGAAGACTGGGCAGAAATGTGACCTCTTCTATATGCTTGGCCTAGGTTTAGGGGACACTTTGGGGTGAAAAGGAGAATGAAAATTGGAATGTAAGGACACAGAAAGCTTCCATAAGCTGTACCACATTTTATCTTGTGTAGTGCTCTAGCTCCAAGACTGGCAAAGGCCTTAAGAGCAACACTGTCCTACTGCTGAAAAATATTTGCCAATGCAACATTTTTCACTTACCTTTCTTGGTTTATTATACACCTTAAACACTAATAAATTCTTTTAAAGCTCATGAACTATAGCCTGGATTGTCTGCGAGTTTATGCATATGTTTAAAATTGCTGAAGTTTTTCTCTCTTTAGAAAGAGTTAACTCCTGCCATTTGCTCTAAAACAACCTCCTAGCTAGCATCAGGCTGTGAGGGGCCTAGTTCTTATATCCTCCACTTTGCTGACCAACTCCAGTTTCACTCTGTTCACTTCCTAATGGGCCATGGGAGATTGGCTACAATAATGGAAGTTAAAATAACTAAAGTCATCCTCCTCTATCACTTGCAACAAATTTAAGGATATAGCTGGGTTTGGAAGAGGAGGCTAAATCTTGGGAGATAAGGTTCCTTTCAATAATAAATTCCACTTCTCACTTTCAAAAACAAACAAAAAACAACAAAAACAATTACTTTATTTTATATCTCTCTAATTAATAGTGATTTGGAGTGAAAGCTACCCACTTATATAATTTGTTAGGTGAGAAAAAGTTCTTCTTTTCATAACATTTAATAATCCGTTTTCTATTTATCTGTAAAGAAAACCTTTATCAGAAAAAGTTATTGAATATATACATACATATACATATGCATGTATATATATACACACATATACATATGCATGTATATATATATATATTATATATATATATATATATATACACATATATACATTTTATTCAGTTAAACTCCTTCTCTTCTCATTTTAACTGCATTGGTTTTAACCTTTTGAAAAAAAAATTTATGCAATCAAATCTGTCCATTGTTATTGTCCAAATTTAATGCCATTTCTACATATTCTGTGAGCAAAGCATACACAAGTGCACATAGTCATCCCTCCCCAATACTCACACACACAGAGCAAGGTATAAGGTTCTGGAATAGATGCAAAGTTAAGACCAAATATTTGTCCTACAGGAACTTCCAATGTACATAAAACACTTCTTCTTAGAGGTAGCCCTGCTAGTCTGCTTACTGACAGGTTAATTAGTCCTTATATACTGAATAATAGAGAGTGGTATATACAACAGTACTGTCAAACTCAAATAGAAATGCATTCCTAACTTAGAAAATCACAAATGAACATTATGTTTTATTGTGGCATCTAAGTGACAATAGATAAGAGTTCTGGGCTTGGAATCAGCAAAATCCCTCTTGGTGAGTTCAAATCCTGCCTCAGACACTTAATAGCTGTGTAATCCTGGACAAGTTTTTTTACCTTGTTTGCCTTCATTTCCTGAAATGAAAAAGGAAAGGTCATGAAGAATTGGGCGTGATTGAAAAATGAACAACAAATTAAGGTTCCTTGTATTTTTATTTATTTTGTTAAACATTTCTCCAATTACATTTTAACCTGATTTGGGGTTCCCAACCTCAGAATTTGACACCTCTGGTGAATAGTATTCATCTATGCTAAAGTTTTGTGTGACTAGGACAATAAGGACTCATTTACTGCCTTGATTTATTTTCTCAGTTTCTTATTTGAGTAGCTTAGTGTACCATTATCTTGCCTAGCCTTTTATTCTAGCTACTTCAAGATCTCCTCATGGCAAAACCCACTCTGCTGCTTCTCTTTGGCTCAAGACTACAGCATCTACTTCCAAGTGACCTACCAGTACTGGCTCCTGTTTGGTTTCCATAAACAGTTCTCTTTCCTCCCCTAACCCTGGTAACCATTTGGCAGTCGAGGGCTCTCCTCTGCCAGTACCTAGCCAGCTTGCATCCCCACCCACACCCATTAGTGGCAATTGAGTTCTAATGTAGAAAATTAAGACAGCCTAGAAGCTTAGCCTCCTGCCTTACAACAAAAGGGAACAAAGCAATTCAGTACTATTTTAATAATGGAAATTACTTTTTTGTTGTAGTTTGCTTGCATTTTGTTTTCCTTCTCATTTTTTTTCCTTTTTTGATCTGATTTTTCTTGTGCAGTATGGTAATTGTGGAAAAATATATAGTGAGAAAATTGCATGTTTCATATATTAGATTACTTGTCATCTAGAATAGGGGATGGGGGAGAAGGAAGGGAAAAAATTTTAGAACACAAGGTTTTGCAAAATATTGAAAATCACCTATACATATGTTTTGAAAATAAAAGGCTTTAATTTTTTAAAAGTTGAAAAAAATAATGGGAATAGTGCATCAGCAAAGCTTACTTCTGCCTGTCTTGCTCTTTTAAAAGTTTTAATCTTATAAATAATGCATCACAATACCTTTTGAGCCTCAATTACTGCTACTCAGCACTTTGGTGGTACAATATTGCATAGGATATGGGAAAGTTTGACCTCTAATATTGACATAGAAAGTTCTGTCTTAAAAGGCTGGAATTCAAAAGTAAGATTCCATTATCCTTCTCTAGCTTATGCATCTCAATGAAATAATGGTCAAGAAATAATAGAGCAGAGGAAAGAAAATGAGCCTGAATCTGTGGTCATATTGATGCAGGGAACTTCCATGTAAGGATAATCCCTCTTCTAATAGAGGTTGCTACCTTCTTTACACCTTGTGCACACAGAGAGTTACCCAGAGTCCTGGGTGAAAGCTTTAGTGGTCTTTTCATTCTTGACAACTTATGGCCTTAAGAGATCTGTCTAGAGAACTATTAATCACCACGCTAAACTAGATAACCATTGTCTTATCGATTCCGCTTAGTTAGCACCTTTTAAGAATTCTTGTTTCAAGTACAGAGTTCTGGCCCATAACAATGAATGGGATTAACTCTCCCATAAAATGGAAGTAAATTGCAGACTAGATTTAAAAATGGAATTTTAAAATATGCTATTTACAAGAAACACAATTGACACAAAAACCCATGCAAGAGTAAAGGTTAAAGGCTACAACAGCATTTATTATGCTTCAGCTGAAGTTTAAAAAAAAAAAAAAGCAGAGGTAGCAATTCATATCTCAGATAAAGCAAAAGTAAAAATGAATTTAATTAAAAGAGAAATGGAAGGAAACTACATCTTGTTAAAGAGTAGTATTGATGCTAAATATTTATGCACCAAGTGGTAGAACATCCACATTCTTAAGAAGTTGTCAGTTATAGGAAGAACTGGAGAGAAAAACTATATTAGTTGGAGGACTTCAACCTCCCCCTCTCAGAGATGAATCTAACCACAAAGAAATAAATTAGGGAGGTTAATACAATCCTAGAAAACTTAGATATGATAAGAAAAAATTGAATAGGGACAGAAAGGAATACTCCATTTTCTCTTCATTGATTTAATCTTACAACAAATAATGGTTCCCTAGTGATATAATGATTGACTTATATTCAGTATGATGAATGGATTTAACTGTAATAGAGCCTATAAACAGGGAGGGACTCAGAGACACATTCCCGTTGTCCATCTTTGTAGTGGCTGGAAGCTGAAGCACAAGCCCTCGGGGCATCTCACACCACTGTGGTGGCAGGCTCTCTTCCTTCCCTTCTCCACTGAAACCAAGCCTCTGGAAGGGCTTTCTTGTCCCAGGCAAGGAGATAATAAAGAATTTGGACTTTAACATCTGGCTATTCTTGTGGTGATTAATCTCTGAAATGAAGGCTGGTTCAGAGACCTCCAGAAAACCAATGAGAACACAACCATTCATATCCGCACTTATGATTACCAGTTACGTATTTCTCTCCATCCTATTTTCTCTCCTGTAAATATTTCCGTTCTTCCTTTCCACCCTGTTCCTCTTCTGTGTTTTGTTTCTAACCCACTCAGCCCTCTACTTGCCATTTTATCACTCCTCCTTTTTCATACCCCTAAGTGTTTCTGCCCTCTCTTCTATTCACCCCCTCCTTTTTCTTTCTTTCTTTTTTTTGAATATCCTGCAACTTTACTAAAGCTGTGAATTATTCTGAATAGGTTTTTGGATGATTTTCCAGGATTCTCTAAGTATATCATCATATAATCTGCAAAGAATGATAGTTTTATCTCCTCATTGCCTATACAAATTTCTTTTTTCTTATTACTAAAACCAAGATTTCTAGTACAATGGTATATGCTAGTGGTGATAATGAGCATCCTTTTTTCATCTGTGATCTTATTAGGAATGTGTACAGCTTCTCTCCATTACAAATAATGCTTGCTGTTGATTTTAGATGGATACTGCTTATTAATTCCAGGAAAGTTCCTTTTATCCATATGCTCCCTAGTGATTTTTTAATGGGAATGGGTGCTATATTGTGTCAAAAGCTTTTTCTGCATCTATTGAGATTATAATATGATTTCTGTTGGTTTTGTTATTGATATGGTTGATTATGGTAATAGCTTTCTTGATATTGAACCAGCTCTGCATTTCTGATATAAATCTCACTTGGTCATAGTGTATTATCCTATCAATATGTTGTAATCTCTTTGCTAAAATTTTATTTAAAATTTTTGTATTAATATCCATTAATGGTATGTTCTGTAATTTCTTTCTCTGTTTTGACTCTTCTTGGTTTAGTTATCAGTACCATATTTATTTCATAGAAGGAATTTGGTAGAACTTATTTACCTATTTTTCCAAATAATTTACTTAGTGTTGGAATTCATTGTTCATTAAATGTTTGGCAGAATTCACTTGTGAATCCATTTGGCCCTGAAGATTTTTTTCTTTTTTGATTTCTTTTTCTAAGATGGGACTGTTTAAGTAATTTATTTCCTCTTCTATTAATCTAGGGAATTTGCATTTTTGTAAATATTCATCCATTTCAATTAGATTGTCAGATTTTCTGCCATAGAATTGAGAAAATAACTCCTAATTATTGCTTTTATTTCTTTTTCATTGGTAGTAAGTTCACCCTTTTCATTTTTGATTCTAGTTATTTTTCTTCATTTCCTTTTTCTAATCTAATTAACCAAAGGTTTATCTATTTTGTTAGCTTTTTCATAAAACTATCTCAGTTTTATTGATGAGTTCAATAGTTTTTTTTTTTTTCGTTTCAATTCTATTATTCTCTTCTGTGAGTTACAAAATTTTAATTTGATGTTTAGTTAGGTATTTTTAATTTGTTCTTTTTAAAAACTTTTTTAGTTGTATGAGCAATTCATTGATCTCTTTATTTTATTCATCTCGCTATTTAGAGGTATAAAATTTCCCCTAACAACTGCTTTAACTGTATCCCATAAATTTCAGTATGTTGTCTCATTATTGTCATTCTCTTGGATGAAATTATGGATTGTTTGTTACTTGTTTGACCCACTCATTTTTAGAATTAGATTATTTCATTTCCCATTGGTTTTTAGTCTATCTTTCCCTGGCCCTTTATTGAATATAATTTTTATTGTACTGTGATCCCAAAAGGAAGCATTTAGTATTTCTGCTTTTCTGCATTTGATTGTGAGGTTTTTATGGTCAAGTTTTCCTGTAGGTGCCATGTACCATGGAGAAAAAAGGTGTATTCCTTTCTGTCTCTATTCTATTTTCTCCAGAGGTCTATCATATCTAGATTTTCTAGGATTCTATTAACCTCCATACACATACATACACACACACACACACATATATATCTTCCCCCCATTTACCTTTGTATACTTCTCTGGAGTCCTGTGTTTGAAGATCAAATGTTGTTTAGTTCGGGTTTTTCAATAGAAATGATTGAAACTCTCTAACTTCAGTGAAGATCCATCTCCTCTGAAAAATGCTGCTCAGTCATAGTAGTTTAGTCTTTGTGTAACCTCAGGGTCCTTTGCCTTTTAGAATATGGTGTTCCAGACCTCAGATACTTTGTTACAGAAGCTGCCAGATCCTGAGTAACTCTGACTGTTGCTCCTTGATACTTAAATTGCTTTTTTCTGGTAGCTTGCAGTATTTTTGCTTTGAGATTATACTTCTGGAGTTTTGCAACAATGTTCCTTGTGGACATTCTTTCAGTGACTATTTCCCCCTTTGCTTCTAATATATCAAGGCTGCTTTTTTTGGTAAATGACCTTCAGGTAAACCAATAATTTTTTTGAGATTTCTTCTGTGGACAACTGTCCTCAACTGAGTTGGTCTTCTCTGTCACCATAGTAGTCTGCTTTGGTTAAAGTTCTTTTGTTTATTGCTCATTTTATTTTCTTCTTTTTTATGTTCTCTTTTGTGCCTTTTATGGTTGAGCTTG
The DNA here is from genome assembly GCF_902635505.1 of Sarcophilus harrisii. Lineage (NCBI taxonomy): Eukaryota > Metazoa > Chordata > Mammalia > Dasyuromorphia > Dasyuridae > Sarcophilus > Sarcophilus harrisii. Next base: position 34,644,720 of record NC_045430.1, read on the forward strand.
GTTCTCTTTTGTGCTTTTTATGGTTGAGCTTGGTTCCTGAGGTAAAGGGGGAACTCTCCAAAGCTTCTTGTGCAAGTTCTGAGCCTTGGCTTTGAGCATAGAGACCTTTTGTAGTTAATAGTTTACTCACATCCGGGAATGGCTTTATTTGTTCTTTCCAGAAAACAGCCTGGTTTCCCAGGATTTACTTTCTGAGCTTGGACTGGAGGCTGCCACACTGGTCTGCTCTGCTACTGAGCCAGGACTGATGGTCTCAGAGTTGCTCATCTGCTGTGATTGAGATTCTCTCACTGGCTTTCCCAGCCAGCATAGGAGCTGGGCTGAACACCCCTTTCCTCTTAGTGAGACTGGCTTTTCTTGGAGTCTTTCCAATCTATCTTGAGCTGGAGAGTGATTTATTTCCATGAGACTGTTCAGAGGCTTAGTTTTATGTGTTTTTTAAGGGAAACTGGGAGAGCTCCATCATTTTCCTGGCTTCACTCTGCCATCTTTGCTCTGCTCTTGAACCTGTTGCTGATATTTCAAACAAGGAGCCTTTCCTTGACAACCTCTGGTGAGTGGATTGGCTGTTGCTAAGTCAATGAAATGATAATTCATAAATCTGCTTGCCTTTCACATATTTCTCATTTAGCATCAGGCTTTGAGTTCAGCCAAAAATTTTACACCAGTGCATAAACTACAAAACATTATTTAAAGTTACTTTAGGCTTTTTTTTAACTAAAATGTGTAAGGATTATCCATAAATTACGAAAATGATCTCTGATGTTGGCATTCAGAATAAATAAGTAGGTAAGCAAAAAGATACTATAAATATATGTGTGTATAGAACCACACTAACATATATATTTTACACATATGTACATACTTGTATACATACATATATTCATGGTTTATTTTATACCTACATAATGTATATATTGTGTGTACATATATATTTAGACATATGTGTATATGTATATATAAATGTACAGAACTACCAATTTCAAAGCACAAATTATTGTAGTCTTTTAACCACTATACTCATTCCCCTAACTTTATCATTACTACCTCCAATCATGTGATTAATAATCACTATTTTTCTCTCTATTTAAACTGTTAGATTTTCACCATACATACCAAGTGTCTAAAATTTTTTTCTTGCTTTAATAGCCTAAAATTTTACAGCATTAAGCCTTTTGTGACATCCCCTATAGTAAGTAATGATAAGTATTACATTATAATTATATCCAGGGTGCTCCAAAAAACTTAGTGACACATGCATATATACATACTCACACATATACATGCACACATACATATATGTGCATTGCATATGTATATATTATATAGTTGTTGTATATACTTATGTATATGTAATTACATATGCATATGTATAAATTATAGAAGGTTGGACAAGTTTTTGCCTTAGTAATCTCTACTATACAATGTATTACCTGCTTATCAAGATCGCAGTGAAGATTAAATGAGACAATATTTGTAAAAACCATTAAGCACAGTGCTTGGAACATATACTCAGCACTTAATAAATGCTTTCTTATATACACATATTTGTGTGTATATACATATATATGTATATGTATGTATACACACATATATTTGAAGCTAGGAATGGGAAAGGAAGAAGGGAGAAAAAATGAAAAATAATTTATTAAATATCTACTATGTGCCAGTCATAGTGGCAAGCACTTTATAAATATTGTCTCATTTTATCTTCTCAATTGCCACTGTGAGAAAGTGCTTTTATGATCCCCATTTTACAATTTAGGCAACTGAGGGGCATTAGTTAAGCTATTTCCCAAGATCACACAGCTAGTAAATGTCTGAGAGCAGATCTGAGTTCAAGTTTCATCTCCTGTGTGTCCTTCTCTATGTTAAAACAGCAACTTGAAAAATAAATACTAACTTGTATAGACAGAGTGAGTTTCCTCATCTGGGAATTCCCTATATCAATAAAATCACAGGTCTGGTTCCTACATCATGGACCACATTAAATTCATCTAAAACAAGTTTTTTTTTTTTTTTTTTTTAATTTGGGTTATCTGAAATTCTTTTGACGATTATTTTAATATAATTTCCTTTATAATCTTATGTACTTTTTTCATATGATTTTAAAATGTCTTTCTAAAAAAAAGGTCTGTTGGCTTCAGAAGACTGCCCTAGGACACACACAAAAGATGAAGAAGCCCAGTAAAAGAACAGTGGAAAAAACAAGTAATTTCTGCTTAAGTTCATCTGTATTCCTTTTGCCACTAGGTGGCAGATCTCAGAATCATATATTCGGCAGCTATAGAAAAAAGAAAAGTCAGGTGGAACAAAGGATAATTAGTAAAATTTGACTATATGGGATTTTAAATTCAAGCTAGCTCATTCTAATTCCTTAGTCTGACAGTGAAGGGTGCCTCAGAATGTTGGTGGTGGGATATATATATATATCCCACCACCAACATTCTGAGATATATATATATATATCCATGTGTATATAATGTATTTGTGTCTATACATACACATCTTATGTATTTGTGTGTATGTAGGTAACTATGAGAATATATATACTCATGAGAATGAAAAATATATAATCAAATGAAAAGAATCCATTTATGAAAAGTGTGGTATTGACATTTGAAATTTACTAAAATGAAAACTTAAACAGCATTACAGAGCATTTAGGTACCACAGTGGACTTGGACTTGGAATCAGGAGGACGCCTTCCTGAGTTCAAATCTGGTCTCAAGCACTTACTGGTTGCATGACCCTGGATACTTAATCCTGTTTGCCTCAATTTCCTATATGTTAAATGAGCTGGAGAAGGAAATAACCAACCAGTCCAATAACTAGCCAAAAGCCCCAGTTGGGATCATAAGAGTGAAACATGTCTGAAATTATTAAACAGATGCATTATGTAATCTTATACCAACAATCTCACTGAAGAACTGAGTCTTTTTGAGGGATATGAAAGAACACAAAAGCACTATTTTTAGAGACACTTTCTTTGTAAAGAAATTAACTTCCTTTTATGACATTTAAGGAAAAGGGTTATGAGAAATACCTAACAAAGGTATAACAAAATAAAGTGTCTTGAGATGCCTAGGATAAAAGTAATATATAAAACCAAAGGTACCTCCCTAAAGATAACTTGGCAAGACTTTCTTATTACAGAACTATCAATTAAATGAAATTCTCAAACATCAAATTAAGAAAAAAAAATGAAATAATAAGAGTCTAAAACAATAGCTGGAAATCACAGTTTGCTATCAATCCAAAATACTTAAAAGAGATAAAATGGGGAATATATATTAGGCTTAAGTTTTAAAAGGTGATTGATATATTAAAAGGTGATAGAGGCTGAAATAACTCATTTATTAAAAACTCCAATGAGAGAAAAATTTCAAATTTCAAATTAATGCTTGATACAAAATAAATATGGAAGTGTCAACATAACAGCCTTTTCCCATGTCACAACATAGTATCACCATGTTTCACCACCTCTCATTGAATGTTCCTCTTTTTCATATTGGATTCAGATTTATAAGCTCTCTTATTCTAAGCTGCATCTTAAGCTCCTTTGCTTATTAGACATATTATTCCATTTACTTTTGCAATTTCTAGTGTGTGCAGAATAATATTTTCATTTAGTCAACAATTTATTATGTGTCAAAGATGTTTAAAGCATAGATTTTGTTTTGCTTTATTTTCCAAGAGGCAATTTGTAAATTCGTTTCCTTCATTGTAACAACCTCTGGCAAGAGGCATATTCAGAAATTGGTGGCAATTTTCTTACATTATTTCTTGAATTAGAATATTCATTCTTTACTCATCATGGAGGCCAGGTCAATGGGTCTTTTAAGTCATCTTTCTATATATTTTGTCTGACATGGCTGCATTTTGCTTGTGTAAAGCGTCAACTGTTTTGAAAAGTAATGTTTTTTGCTTCTCCTTCCAGATTGTGCTTCACTTTATCTGTTTTCCCAATCTCTTGCTCTCTCCCTTTCTTTGGAAAAACCAACCACCATGCACATCACACACACCCTTAAGTGCAATGAGATGGTACAATGAAAAGAGATTGGCCTAGGAAGGCTCATCTTTGTAAGTGCGAATCTGGCTTCAAATACTTCTAGCTCTGTTACCCTAGGAAAGTCATCTAACCCTGCTTGCCTCAGTTTCCTCAATTGTAAAAATGAACTGGAGGAAACAAATAGCAAAACACTTCAGTATCTTTGCCAAAAAAATCCCAAAGGGAGTCACAAAGAGTCAGTCATATCTGAAGCTACTTAACTAAACAGGGGAAAATGTAACAATCTCAAAAGTCATTTAGACATGATTTTCTCCTTTTGTAATCTGAAATAAACTTCACAAGGCAGAGCATTTATATGCTAATTTATATGAGTTATATATGTGCAAGTCTTGCACTTTCTCTATCAGGTTGTAAATTCCTTGGAGATAACTTTTATCTTTATCCCTGAATGTTTAGCATAGTGAATTGCAAATGGGTACTCCATAACCATTTGGGTTTAATTGAATTTATGGACAAAAAATATGGCTCTCCTTGAGCTAAAAAGATTTCTATTCTGTTGCTTAAAAATTGAATCATTTATTCAAGATAAGTAAAATAAGGTAGTTTCTATTTGATGAAATCTTAAAAAGTAACATGATTGAACTCAGGGTGATTGGAAGAAGCACCCTGGTGAATCTTAATCTATACTTTAAGATAATGAATTATGCTTTCTTTTAACTGCTTTTGTAGATTCAAAGACAATAACACTTATGTCAACATTGAGAATCAAGCTCTATTTTCTTAGTAGGCAAAATAGCATCCTATCATCCATTTTTGCATTTGTACCAAACTACAGATGGCCAAATTGTTCTAGATATATCAGCCTACATATATTGAGGGGGTTTTTTGGTCTTGTTTCAATTTTTCTGATTACTTCTACAAAGTTGGATATAATTATTTGTTTTCATCTGAATTCTTCTCTAAATGTTCTTGTCTCTTGAAGTACAACTAAAGTAAGTCCCAACTGTCTTATGGAAATCCATAAATTTGTCTCCTTCATTAGGTATTAGTGCATTTTTCTTAATTTTTCAGTATTTTGAGGCATTTGTAATCTTTTTGTTACTTTACTACTCACCTTTCTGATTTTCATATGTTAATTCTGTTGATTTATCTGTTTATGTTCTTAGTTTTTAGCTTTTTTTTTGTCTCCTGACATTTTTGTAATAGTTTTTAAGATTTCTTCCTTATATTCTCCTGTTGCTCCTTTTTTTTTTAAATTTTTAAAATTTTGTCAATATTTGTCAATCATTTTTCTACTTCCAATTTCTCATCCTCACAGTTTGTGAGAAAACAGGCATAACAGACTATCAACCATATATCTAAAAACTTAATTTTTATAAATTTGGAGTAGTTCCTTATATATCTGGTAAATGAGATATTTATCAGAGATGCTTCTAGAAATATTTTCACCCAGCTACCTATTTCTAATTTTAGCTATACTGGATTTATTTGTACAAAAACTTTTAGATTTCATTTAATCAAAGGTATGCATTTTGTTTTCTGTGACACACTTTATCCCTATGTTTATAATGAACTTTTCCTATGTCCATAGTTTTGAATGGTAGTTTCTTCCTTTTCCTTCTTATGATCTGCTTTTTATAACTTGGTCATTTGTCCATTTTATGGAGATTGTCTTGACATATGATGTTATAAGATATGGTTGAAAATCTGTTAAAACTTTTTCCCAAAAGCTGTGGTCATTGGGTTCATGCAACACTAGATTATTAGGTTAATTTGCTTCTAGGTTCTTATGCTACATATACATACATATATATAAAACCTATTCTGCTGATCGCCATATTCACAACTAGAACCAAATTATTTTGATTACTGTTTTGTAGTATAATTTAAGATCTTGTCCTGTTTTGCTTAAAAAACCCAGGTTTTCCCTTTTCATTGTGTTCTCTTATACACTTTACCTTTTGTTCTTCCAACTCAATTTCATTATTTTCTTAGTTCTATAAAGCAATTCTCCAGTAGTTTTAATTCAGTTGGGGGAAGGAGGTGTTAATTGCATTAATATTTTTTTATTCTTAAGATTTATATATTTTGTTGTTTAATGAGAATTAAATTATGGTTTATCTTTTCTGTTTCACATTCATTATTTTTTGATGATGTAATTATTTGAGATGTTTTCCCCAAGGACTGCTTTGACTATATCTTCCCAAAATTAGCACAATGTCTTATCTTTATAGAAAATTATTTTTATGATCATTTCTATGATTTGAACCTGTGACCCATTAGTTCAGGAAAAATTACCTAGTTTCCAATTAATTTTCATTCTTTATTGGCCCTTATGAAATATAATTATTTATATATGAGCCAATAAAAGATGTTTAATATTTCTGCCTGTTCCTATTTACTTGTGAGATTTTTATGCCATAAAAAATTTTAATATTTGTATAAGTTCCATGGCTGTGTATACATGTATATATACTTTTATATACACATACATATATGTATACATTATGCATGTATATATGTATACTACTTTCTACTTTCATTCTTATTAGCCCTGGAATACTATGACAGATAGAGTCAGAGAGAGTGTGAAAAAAAGGGAAGAAGAGAGAAATCCTGCACTATTTAAGTTTTCTGTAACCCATTTAGATTTTCCTTTAGCTATTTAGTTACATCAGTTAGCACACAGATAAAGGAGATACAATAGATGAAATACATATGATTTCCCCTCCCTCCTGGGGCAGCTAAGTAGTACTGTGGATATAGAATAGGGATTGGAATTGGGAAGATTTGAGTTCAAATACTATTTCTTACCCTTACTAACTGTATGACATGGATAAGTCACTAAAACAAAATAAAATAAAAACTTCCATCTGTTTCAGTTTTGTATTCTCTGAAGTGGGATAATAGCATTCATAATGATTGATTAAAAGATATTTGTAATCACTTTACAAAACTTAAAAGTACTGTATTGATGCTGATTATCATTACCGCCACTACTGAAATTATGATACATTTCATACATAGAAAATTATTATACATAATAGATAAATTATCATTTCCCTATTATCTCTTAAAATTCAGTCTCTTTCCTGCTATCTTGACTGATATGATTGCTATTTGCTTTGTTATGTCATCTGAAGTATGATAGATTTTGCTCTGGTCTTTTATTTTAATTCTATTTAAATCTATATTTAAAGTATGTTGTAAACAGCATCCATTTGATTCTGCTTTCTAATCAATTCTATCCTTTTCTATTGTACAGGTGATTTTATTTCATTCACATTTGCAGTTATGGTTATTAAATTTTATTTCCCATAAATAATAGTTATGAATATTAAATTTATTTATATACAATTCGTATAACTTTTCCTTCTTTGCTTTCTATTCTCTTGTTGGGAACAGGCGTGTGCTTGCAGATGATATTCTATACTTAATGCACTTAGCTGTTGTTTCTCTGCTCTTTAACCTTCATTTTCTTTGAAAATTTTCTCTTCATACCTTTCTCCCTTAGGTTAGAGGCTTCTTTTTTGACTGTTCTGTAAATCTTTCCTACCTTTTATTCCTCCCATTCTTTTCTGCTTGAATGTTGAGTTGAATTTATTTCTACATTATGTGTTCTAGATCATATCTTGACCAGTTCAAATGAAAATATTTCAACACTTTCCCTCATACTGTTTCATTGGTAAATACACTTGAATATCCAAATAATGACCTATATTTTTTCAGACTTCCTACCATTTGCTTCCATAATATGTTATTTCCCTTCCATTTTCCCCTAAGATTATCAAAACATAAAATCAGATTTATTTCTAATTTGCTCCCTCTATTACTTGTAATGACTTAAATCACCATCAAAATATAAACACTTTATAATTTTAAAGTCCTTTATACTCTCATTGCTATTTACTTCATATATCTCTAATCTCAGAAGTCTTTGAGAAGTCTTTGCTCAGCTGTTTTTATCAAGTTTATGTTTATTTTATTATTAATTTTATGAAGAAATTACTTTATATATATTTAATGATCTATGGGAATATGAGTAATTACTAGTTCTATAAAAAACAGTAAGGCGGAACACAGAACCATCCATTTGTTACTAAAATTTCAATAGTTTATTCACTTTTATTTCGCCTATATTAACAGCTATTTCAAAAGCTGTTGGCAAAAAATAAAGAAAAAACAACCATCAAAAAAAACGGAGGTATACAAAAATTTCCTTTCTTCATAGGAAAGAATACTATGTTCTAGCTAGATATCCTTGGTGTAATTTTCAAATTATAAAAATTTTTCTCCTGCCAAAAGGTGGATACAGTAATAATCTTGGTACCCATTAAAAGTTTGGACAGTGTTATAATCCTGGTCCCTTCTTTAAAAAGATTATTAGTACCTATGAATCCAGAAATAACTTATTTTGCCACTGTTCTAAAGATAGGATTATTTTTTGCCCTTTTATGCAAATTGAAGAATAACTCAATACTTCTGAAAGAAGAAACAAAACTTTCAGATATATCACTAAAGCCTTTTGTCTTCTAAAGTACTACCTTCATGTAATTTTAGACATTATATATCTAGTTTCTGTCATCTACCATCTGCATAAAGCTTGGCTATTAATCTCAGCGATTTGGGGTAGTCATGGAAGTCTCTGATTAAGCACAACACTGAAATACTGGAAGTATTACTTACTGCCTCTATAAGTACCAGAGATCCAATAGGAAGTTATTGGATCTCTGGTATTTATAGAGCCAGTAAGAGATCAATATCCTTTTCATTATGTATGTAATTGTTCATTTAGTTGGTTTGGTCAATTTATTTTAAACTTCTGAATAAGGACTTCTACCTTCTCAAAGGGTCAGTGCTTCAGCTGTGTAAAACTGACTATATTGTCCTTTCCGTATTTAACCAGAAGCCAAAAAGTTGAGATATCTTTTTAAAGGGTATTATGAAAATAGTGGACCTTGCCTGAGAATCACTAACAAACTTACCTCTCTGAAGTTTCATCCTGGCTCTAAGTCATCAGGAGAAGACCAGAAGATTTGAAGAACCCCCAAAATATGCTGAAAGGGCCTTTTCCCTGAGATGATGTCCAGAGGCTACTAGACAGAGGACTAACATTCATCATCAGCTTTTCCAAGAAAATTTCTGTTGTATACAGAAGCATCTGCTGATATTTTTATCTATCTTCAATTTTTTGTGGTTTTGTTTTTGTCTTGTCACACTTGTGACCATATGCATATGATCCCCACTGTCATTCAGGCTTTAGGTAACACTATATGATATCTAAAAGGTGGTGCAAGCCTGCCTTGAGGGAAGGCATTCCTTTTATAGGAATGCCTTCTATCATTAAGTTACAGATACCTATTCCTAAATAAGGGACTAAACTTAGAAACCTGTCATCTCTCAAGGAAACTGAACACCGAACAGTCTACACTTCTAATAGAAGGATGTCTTTATGCCTTGATTGAATGTATCCAAGGTTACAAAAGTATGATGACAGAAAAGGGCATTAAAAATAATTTGTGATGAGTGCTTCTTCTGTAATATTTCTTGATAAAGAACTATCTTCGGTCCAATATGTACATCTCATCCAAAGAGCTTGGGGTTGGGAGGCAGGGGATTTATGTTGTTCAGTTGTTTTTCAAGTAGTGTCTGATTCTTCAGGACTCCATTTGGAATTTTCTTGGCAAAGATACTGGAGTGGCTTGCCATTTCCTTCTGCAATTCATTTTACAGATGAGGCTGGGCAAATAGGGTTAAATAACTTGGAGTCACACAGCTTAGCTGGTAAATGTCTGAGGCTGGATTTGAACTCAGGAAGATGAGTTTTCCCAACTCTAAGTTCAGTAATCTATCTATTGTGTCAGCTGGCACAAATTGGGGGAGGATAATATGAAACACGATAAATTATTTCGTTGTTTTGGACTGAAACCCCTTCCAAATCTAAATTTTGTGATATTATGCTTCTGAATCTTATAGCTGAATAACTAATTGACCTTCCAACACATTTAAATTCAGAATTAAATATGATTTTTTCAGGTTTTGATCTATCTTCTAGATGTCAGGGTTTTAGGGAAAACCCTTTTAAATTTACCACTTCAAATTTTAATATATCTTATCTAAATATTTAGCTATCCACCTATCAATATCTATCCATCTAACTATTTATCTATCCATCCACCATGTATCTATCTATCTATCCTAATCTATACTAACTTTTCTATTTTATTTTATCTATTTCATTCTACTTATTTCTCTCTCTCTCTATTCTAGACTATTTTATCTCTCTGTGTACATATATACATAATGCATCAAACATTTACTAAGCACCTATTTAATGAGGCACTTTTCTAAACAGGGAAAGAAAAACAAATTTAATGCAATTCTTGCCCTCATGGGACTTAACACTATACATTTACTAGTTAGTGGACCTGAGTTTAAATTTCACCTTTTGACAATTAGTAAATTGTCTCACCTTGGGCAATTTACTTAACTTCCCTGAGGGACTTCAGTTTTCCTCATACATAAAATGAGAGGACCTTCCCCACATTGTATATTATCCTTTCAATCTTCAGTTATATCAATTGAACCATGTTTAAAATGATAGGGGTTACATTTCATCAGAGGTTCTCAAATGTTTTGGTCTCTTAAAATTTATTACCTCTCTCCCCCTCCCAAATAACTTCTACTTATGTAATATACTTACACATAAGTATATTACTATTTAACAAAAAAGAAATATCTTAATGTTTATTAGGAAAATAATTTTGACTTCACAGATCTCTTGAATGGTCTCAAGGATCTCCAAGGGGTGCTTTGATCAACTCCTGATTTATATAATTAAATATATTTTATATAATTTATATAATTAAATCTCTAAATCACAGGAAGTTACTTATAAAAATTTTCATCAATATGATTTATGAGACAGAATAGCAGATCTGGACATTAGGTAATCTGAATGTTGGCTCTTAACTCTGATACTATGTAATATAATTTTACCTTTTGAAATGTGTTTAGCTGTGAAAAAGGATGAGCGATACTTTCTGCACTTGAGAGGATTGTCTTGGGGAAAACACTTTGCAAATCTTATAAGAAGTTGTGAGTTTCTGTGCATTTATTGTTAGATGTCAGACTCCCCTGCTTATTAGAGACATTTTCAACCTATTTTGTCCACTGGACTGCCCTTCTTACAGGAAATATCAAATGTTTTCCAAATTCTAAATTCTATAACTTCTGAGAATCTTATTGCATGAGCCTACATATTTATCAGACAGGTATAGATTTCAATCTCTCACAAAATGTTAGAACTGGCAAAGGAGCTCAAAAAAGATGATCCATGACCAAGTCCAAAATATTGAGTTATATATATATATATATATATATATATCAAGCAATATTGTCACTTTTGATTAAAAATTCAAAAATAAAACATTTGAATTATATCATAAATCATTATGATACAGTGGGAGGAAAAGTTATGGCTCATCAGACTAGGGTTCAAATTTTCATTTCTTTCCTGTATGACCTTGGATGAGTACACCTTTATCTTCTAGGCCTTTTCCCTCATCTGTAAAATGAGGAGTTGGATGGCTTTCTGAGGCTCTCTTTTCAGTTCCTACATGTTTATGATTTTGAAGTTATTATGCTTCCAAGCTTATTTACTTATTTTTGGTGAGTTTTTTTTTCATATTGAGTAGTCCCCTATTCCTATTTTGCTCAGACTAGAAAGCTAAGTATAGCAGCTGCCACTCAAGGATTCTGATCCCAATATTAATTGCAATGCACAGAAGTTTTGACTCTCCTTCATTTTTCCAACCTGGTTATCCCAATCTCTCTGAGACTTGCTATATGAATATAAATGCCAAGTTTAGTGGGGACACCTGATAGGCTAAATTAGCCATATATTACAATTCAAAACTCTGGAATTCAGTTGTTCTACCAGCCTCAGTCTGTCTCCCTAGTAAGCAGGGAAATGTGCCACCATATCCAGCTAGAAGTTGTCTCTTAAAAATGTTTGTGTCCTTTTTACATATTAGTTTTTTTTTTCCTAAATACATCTGGATAGTTGAGAGTTTTTGAGTAGGTATGTATACATGCTCTTATTCTTCATCTGTCAGAAAGATGTTGTAGAAACCTGCTAAGTAAATTATGGAAATAAAAGTTCTTTGAAGAAAAAAATGCTAATTTTAAAAAATTTGAATGAATGCTTGGGGGAAAAAAGAACAACATTATTTTCCAAAACTTATTAACTTAATAAAACACACACTCTCACATACATCTCAAGTGGCCTTTGTAGTTAGTCTCTCCTTTTCAGGAGAAAAAAAAAAGCCATTCCCAGACAAAAATAAATTTAAAAAAACCTATAAAATTGGGAAATAAAAATAAAATTAATGTTCCTCCCCCTTAAAAGGCCAAAAGTGATCTGTCAAAAAGAAAAACAAAAAAACACCCATTCTTCAAAAACCATTCACCATGGATCCTCTGAAACTTATTCACAGAAAAGTATCCATCCAGGAACCACCGCTTCAACATCTATATGTTCCACTGTTTTTGCAGTTACCTGGGAATTTAACCAGATTTGCAAGTTGCAGCACTTGACAGACATCTGACCATGGGGAATCCTCTCCATTCATGGATTATGGATTGCGGAGGCCATGGCAGACAACCATATACACAGAAGCAACTTCATGTTCTTCTGAGGAAGATCCATGGCACTGTGGAACAAGGAATACAAATAAGCAATACCACAAGACATTGTAGATGGGGTTACCACAATAAATCCTATAAAAAGGAGCTCTCAAGTTGCAAAGCTTATTGGGGGGGCAAAAGGTACATAGCAAAACAGATAATTCTATTATGGCCCCACTTACTTTCAAAGGACCAGTGGGGAGAGTTTCATGCATTCAATGTTCAAAGCCAGTGGCATATACTTTTTAAATATTTAACATTCCAGTGTTGCTTAAATAAAAGCAACAAAACAAAAACAAAAACTTAAAAGTTCAAGGGAATGCTGGAAGGCATAATATTAACTGAGATCTCATTGTGCAATATTTTTCCTCCTTCAGCATCGACATAGGCCAAAAAAAGAAAAAAGAAAAAAAAAAAGAAAAAAAGAAAAAGACACCATTTTTTAAGCTAAAATTCCCTGGGTGGGGACCCCTTGGTAGGTGGGGGTGGGAGTGCAAAAAAGATTTATCTAAGCTGTTGTAATAAAAACAAAAATGTGTCCTATTAAAACAACTGCAACTATAATCCCCCACTGGGGGCCCCTCCCCCTACCCATTATTCACACACAAACATCATTAATATTTTTAATCATCTTACAATTTTACAAAGGAGGGGTGTGCATAGATAATATTTATTCATGGAACTCACTTTTATATTAGATTTTTTTTAGCTGCTAATTTCATTTTAGCCAAAGAATCAGTTCCATCCTATTCATCCATCCCTCTCCTCAGTCTAACACAGAACTTTCTGCACAATCATAGGGCATCCTTCTTGAAGCTTCTGGAGAATTCTACGCTCCCGGGTTAAAAAATCACAGTTCAAAATGATTTCTGGCTCTTCTTCAGGTGTTAATGGGCTGGTGAGAGGGCTCTCTAGAGATTGTTGGTCTTCGTCTTCCTGCTGCTCTTCCTCCTGGTAGTCCTCTTCTTCCTCCATCTCCTCCTCTTCCTGCTCTTCCTCCTCCTCCTCTTCTTCCTCCTCCTCCTCCTCTTCCTCCTCCTCCTCAACCTCCTCCTCATTGCCATACTCTTTCAGCTCTTCTTCCTCATTCTCATCTTTGAACTCTTCGTCCTCGTCCCCCTCCTCCGATTCTTCCTCTTCCTCTCCATACCGCTCCTCTTCTTCCTCTTCCTCACGGTCCTCCTCCTCCTCCTCCTCTTCCTCCTCCTCTTCCTCCTCCTCCTCTTTGGCTTCCTCTTCCTCATCCTCTTCTCTTTCCTCCTCTTTTTCCTCCTCCTCTTCCTCCTCCTCTTCATCTTTCTCCTCCTCCTCCTCCTCTTCCTCCTCCTCCTCCCTCTTCCCTCTCCTCCTCCTCCTCCTCAATGCCTCCTTGCTGCAGAGAAAGGTGGAGCAGATGCCCCTCTTCCTCCTCGTCCTCCTCCTCCTCCTCCTCCTCGTCCTCCTCGACAGCGGCCTCGGGACTGGGCACGAGGCAGTAGAGCTGCTTCTGGACGAAGCTGTAGAAGGTTTCCTGCAGCAGCTGCATTTGCTGGTCCTCCTGCTCGGCTCTGCGCCCGGGCCGGTGCGCCCCGGCGCTGTCCGGGGGGGACGCGCGGTCCTCCCCCGCGGCCTCGGGGGCCTGCCCTTGGGCCGCCGCCGCCGCCGCCGCCGCCGCGGCCGCCGCCTGCCGGGCCCGCAGGGCCTCCTGCTGCCGCTCCTGCTTCTCTTGCTTGCGCATGTCCTCGTAGACCTGGTTCATGATGAACTGCGTGGTGTTGCGCGGGGCGCGCATGCCGGGCGCCCGGCGGCCGTACAGGTTGACCGGGCGCAGCAGGGCGCTCAGGTCCACGGGCGGGCTGCTCTGCGGGGCCCGCCGGGGGCCGCGCCGCACGCCGCGGCCCTTCCTGCCCCAGCGCTTCTTCTTCTTCTTGCGGTAGAGCCGCCCAGGAGCGGGCTTGTCGGGGGCGCTCCAGCAGGAGCAGCAGCACGGACAGGGAGGCCGCAGCCCGTACACCCGCACCACCTGCACGCGGCCCGGCGGCTTCCACACTTCCACGGGAGGGCAGCGCCACGGGCCGGGGGTCCAGCAGGCCCCGGGGCCCCAGCAGCTGGGGCTGGCCGGGCGCTCGGGGCGCCGCTGCGCATGGGGCCACGGCGGGCCCGGGTCGTGCTGGTGCTTGGCCTGCTTCCGCAGCTCCTCGTACTCCAGCTTGGGGCCCGAACAGTGGCGCCGCCGCGACATCGCGGTGCTCCTCCTCCGTCGGTGGCACGGGGACCAGGGAGGGAGAGCCGACGGCGAGGCCCAGCCGCCACCCAGGTTCAGGGGGTCCGCCCGCCGGTCAAGGGCCAAGGCCATGCCCTCTCCGCACAACTGTCACGTCGAGGGCTGTCGAGGATGCTGGCGAGCCCCGCTGGCTAGCGCGGAGCCGCGGGGCGAGGAGGGGCGGACTCCCGAAGATCTCGGGGGGGGGGGGGCTGCTTTGCCGCAGCGGTCCCCACGCACCTCGCGCCTCCTCTTCTCCCCAGCTGGCGACACCGCTTGGCGCCCCACGTGTGCCTTCCCTCTGCGGTGTCGCCTTCTTCCCTCCAAAGGGTCTCCCCCTTCTCCTCGCGCCCCCCGCCCGGGGGTGAGCCTCGTCCTTCTTGCCTTCTTTCTTCCTAACTTCTTTTATTTTCCCTCTTCTTTGCCTTCGCACCTAAGAAGTTGCCTCGCCCAGGCTAGGCAGATGGATGGATGGATGATGGATGGGTGGGACAGGGGGGCTGAGTAAGGATGGTCGGGGGGAGGGAGTTTATTGGTGAGCTACGCGCTGTGAGCCCCGCTCCTTGTTCCCGCACAAACCCGTCTCCGCGGTAACGCGGGGGTGGGGATTGGGGGTGGGCCGGGGGAGCGCGTTACCTTGCTGCACCCTCTCTCTCAGCTCAGGTGCCAGTGTGGTCGCCGGTCCAGGCCGGACTGAGGAGAGCGCGGGGCCCGAGCTGCTTCAAATACCGGCCGGGGCCCCCGCGTGCCCACAGCGTCCCTGGTTACTCGGAGCAACAGCCAATCAGAGGGCTGGATTATGCTCCCAGTGTGTGAAGCCGGGATTCGGCCCCAGAACCAGGGGTTGTATGAGTATTCTCAGGGGGCTTGTGACGCAGCTCGGGGCAGGGTGGTCTGAGGAGAGGGGCAGGTAATGGGGGGGCTGGCTTGGCTGCCCAGAAGGAGTAGAAGTTCCAAAGAGTTCCTTGGACTCCCCTACCCTCACTCATTGAGGGGATGGTGGAAGGTGAGAAAGCAGAATTGGTCCCTTTGGGGTGTGAAGAGTTCCATGAATGGTCACCGATTTAATCACCTAGAAAACCACTTAAAAATGGAAGGAACCTTAGAAGATCAACTGATACCTCCTCAACCCAAACCCTTTCATTTTACAGATGAGAAAACTGAGGCTCCTGAGTGACTTGGCCAAGGTCACACAGCTACTAAGGAGCAGAGCTAGAATTCATGGGAAGTTCTTCTAATGCTAAGTTCAATTTTCTTGTCAATATGCCATGACACTTCATTTAGTCAAATGGCAAAGGAAACGGACTTGTAGAAATTGAGTGATACCAAACTGACTAAACACGAATTTCAACTTATTGGCCAAAGTACCTTCTCACTCCTTATCCATCACCACAAACTGCCTGATTTGTTTGTTTGTTATGTTTGTTTCAAGTAGAAGAAGTAACCACACACACCAAAATGACTACTATATAGAGAGTATACATATTCTATCCTCTAACTTTGGTATATGTCAGGTGCTTCTTAAATGCTTCTTTCATTCATTCATTGATACATTGTGAATTAAGTAAAGAAATTAATTTCATTCATACATTTACAACATTAAGATTCATTTCTGAAGCCCCATTTTGCCCAGTGGTAGCATAAGTCAATTAATCTTGCTCTGCTAAGTTTGAGCTTTACTCAAAGATTGGTATGTTTCTCAGAATCCCTTATTTGCAAGAATAAAATGAAAGTTGCAAGAATGAAATATCACCTGCTGAGAACCCTAGTTTCTACAAGCCTTCATTAAATCAATAAGGAGCAGAATGAATAGGAAATCTAAAGTCTGCTGAGATCACTCTTTCAACTCTTGATTGAAAATTGAGACTAGTATGGGGTCCTTGGATTTTAACAGTTTGCACTGAGATGAAACCTTCAGCAGTTATCTTACATCTCCATATTCAGCCAGACTTCATTTGGGTTTCTTGGCTCAAGTGTTAACTTCCTAATTTTCCTCAACAATCCTTTTCTTTCATTTTACAGCAACATGTATTTAAAATTTAGCTTTCCTAGTTCTATTTGAATTGAGGTGGTACCCTGATATGTCAATATATTTTCCTCAGTACAAATGGATTACAAGTTTTGCTTGGACTTGAAGGTTTTAGAAACATTTTTGCATTCATTTGGAGAACCCAAAGACTCAAGTTTTCCATCAGTTTTATCCATAGCTTAAGAGATTTTTGTTTAAATAATACTAACAAAAGAGCACAATGCCTAAAACGTTTTAGGTGCTTAATAAAGGTTTATACACTGATTAATATGACAATTCCTATCATCAGTATTGGTTAAGCAGACATTAGAATGACATTTTCTGAATTTGTCACTGTACCCCTGCAGCCCCTTCCTCTGATTAGTCATTTCTTCCCAGAATCCTCATTTTAAGAAAAGTATCCAGGTAAGTCACATCTTCATTACTTTCTGGGCTCAGCTGATTTTCTGCTTTTCTTTCCCCACCTTTTATTCCCTTTTATAGCTTTCTTTCATGTGTTATCTTGTCCCATTAAAATCATTAAAATTTATATTCCTTTGATATGATGGTATACTTAGCGAACCCCAGAGATTCTACTAAAAAGTTATTAGAAATAATCCACAACTTTAGCAAAGTTGCTGGTTATAAAATAGACCCACATAAGTCATCAGCACTCTTATATATCACTAACAAAATCCAACAGTCAGAGTTACAAAGAGAAATTCCATTTAAAGTAACTACTGATAATATAAAATATTTAGGAATCTATCTGCCAAGGGAAAATCAGAAACTTTATGAGCAAAATTACAGACCACTTTTCACACAAATTAAGTCTGATCTAACCAATTGGAAAAATATTAAATGCTCTTGGATAGGGCGAGCAAATATAATAAAGATGACAATATTACCTAAACTAATCTATTTATTTAGCGCTATACCAATCAGACTCCCAAAAAACTATTTTAATGATGTAGAAAAAATAACAACAAAGTTCATATGGAAAAACAAAAGGTCAAGAATTTCAAGGGAATTAATGAAAAAAAAATCAAATGATGGTGGCTTAGCTGTACCAGATCTAAAACTATACTATAGAGCAGCAGTTACCAAAACTATTTGGTATTGGCTAAGGAATAGATTAGTTGATCAGTGGAATAGATTAGGTTCAAGGGATAAAACAGTCAACAAATATAGCAACCTAGTCTTTGACAAACCCAAAGATCCCAGCTTTTGGGATAAGAACTTACTGTTTGATAAAAATTGCTGGGAAAATTGGAAACTAATATGGCAGAAACTAGGCATTGATCCATACTTAACGCCGTACACCAAGATAAGGTCAAAATGGATTCATGACCTAGGCATAAAGAATGAAATTATTAATAAATTAGAGGAACATAGGATAGTTTACCTCTCAGACCTGTGGAAGGGGAAGGTCTTTATGACCAAAGCAGAACTAGAGATCATTACTGATCACAAAATAGAAAATTTCGATTATACCAAACTGAAAAGTTTTTGTACAAACAAAACTAATGCAGACAAGATTAGAAGGGAAGCAATAAACTGGGAAAATATTTTTACAGTCAAAGGTTCTGATAAAGGCCTCATTTCCAAAATATATAGAGAATTAACTCTAATTTATAAAAAATCAAGCCATTCTCCAATTGAAAAATGATCAAAGGATATGAACAGACAATTCTCAGATGAAGAATGAAACTATTTCTAGTCATATGAAAAGATGCTCCAAGTCATTATTAATCAGAGAAATGCAAATTAAGACAACTCTAAGATACCACTACACATCTGTCAGATTGGCTAAGATAACAGGAAAAAGTAATGATGATTGTTGGAGGGGATGCAGGAAAACTGGGACATTGATGCATTGTTTGTGGAGTTGTGAACAAATCCAACCATTCTGGAGAGTAGTTTGGAACTATGCTCAAAAAGTTATCAAACTGTGCATACCCTTTGATCCAGCAGTATTACTACTGGGCTTATATCCCAAAGAGATCATAAAGAAGGGAAAGGGACCTGTATGTGCACAAATGTTTGCAGCAGCCCTCTTTGTAGTGGCTAGAAACTGGAAACTGAGTGGATGCCCATCTGTTGGAGAATGGCTGAATAAATTGTGGTATATGAATATTATGGAATATTATTGTTCTGTAAGAAATGACCAACAGGATGATTTCCAAAAGGCCTAGAGAGACTTAAACGAACTGATGCTGAGTGAAATGAGCAGGACCAGGAGATCATTATATATTTCAACAACAATACTATATGATGACCAGTTCTGATGGACCTGGCCATCCTCATCAAGGAGATCAACCAAATCATTTCCAATGGAGCAGTAATAAACTGAAGCAGCTACGCCCAGAGAGAGAACTCTGGGAGACGACTAAAAACCATTACATTGAATTCCCAATCCCTATATTTATGCCCATCTGCATTTTTGATTTCCTTCACAAGCTAATTGTACAATATTTCAGAGTCTGATTCTTTTTGTACAGCAAAATAACGTTTTGGTCATGTATACTTATTGTGTATCTAATTTATATTTTAATATATTTAACATCTACTGGTCATCCTGCCATCTAGGGGAGGGGGTGGGGGGGGTAAGAGGTGAAAAATTGGAACAAGAGGTTTGGCAATTGTTAATGCTGTAAAGTTACCCATACATATAACCTGTAAATAAAAGGCTATTAAATTAAAAAAAATTATATTCCTTGAAGGCAGGAACTGTATTTTCTCAAAGTAATAGCTAGCATTTACATCATACTTTAAAATACCATCTCAGTCAATTCTCACAACCACTCTGGGAGACCAATATCGTAATTATTCCCATTTTACAGAAGAAGAAAATGGAGAAAAAGCCTAAGTTAATTTACCCAGGTCATAGAGCTAGAATTAATGTCACTAGTTTGAATTTAAGGCTTCCTAATTCCAAGTCTAGCCCTCTACTCCAGTACCAATAGGACACCACCTTTCTGTCATTGTTTATATATTCCCAGAATTTAACACAATTCCTCTCGTATCATTGTTGTTCAGTCAGCAACAAAATAACTATAATCTTGAGAAGCCAAGAGAAGAGTCTCTTGAAGAAGTAAAATGTGAAAATTTTTGTTATCTATATGATCACAAGAAACCCAACACACACACACACACACACACATATGCAAAGTGCATGTTTGTGCAAATTAGACCAAATATATTAGAACACACGTGTTAAGTAAGGTAATGTAAAACTCTAAAATCTCTGCAAAACCAAGAAATAAAGGCTCGATAAGGTCATCATTTATTAGTTCAAAAAACTAATAAGAAAAAGAAATAACGACTACTACTAATAACATAGTGGTTGCACAGATTACTAACAAAATGCTTTAATAGACTCTCCAAAAAACCTGAGCTAGCTATAATGGTTGAGGTGAGACCCTTATTAGGAAGGCATCAATGCTGACCCTGTGAAATCTAGTAACATCACTAATTGAGTTAGTGCTCTGACCATTGAGAAAAGACATCCTAGAAACTTGAGAAATAGCTGAGAAGGAATGAGGTTGTAGGATAGCCCTATTTAAGAAAAAAAAAAAACTATCAGTCTTATTTAGAGATCTGTATAGTATTGGTTTGTAATTAAGTTCTCAAGTATATATGGAGAGCTACCTTTGTAATATTGGGGATTTACCATGTGTTGATTCATCATTAATAGAGGAGAAGGGAAGAGAGGGAGAGGAAGGAGAGAAAAGGAGGGAGGATAAAGGAAGGGAGAAGGGAGGATAAAGGAAGGGAGAAGGATAGGAAGGAAAAATAAAGGGAGAAGGAGAGGGAAAGGGAAGAAGACAGGGAAAAAGGGTACCGATAAAAGGAAAGAAGTGGAGGAGAGATAGGAAGCAAATCTTTATTAAGTGTCCATTGTTTGTCACATACTGTTTTATAAAACTTTTACAAACTTTTACCATACTTGATAAAACTGGCTTTTGTAAAGCCAGTTTTTACAAAAATCTCCTTTATTCCTCATAGCCCAGGAAACAAGTGCTATTATCGTCCCCATTTTAGTGTTGAAGAAACTAAAGAAGAAATAGGTTAAGTGATTTAATAAGGGCGACACAGCTAGTGTATTTGAACTCAGGTCTTCCTGACTTAAGGTCTAGTTCTCTCTCCCCATAGTTGCCTTTATGTCTCTATATTCTATCAGGTTTCATTTTATGTGCAGACCTATCTTGTCAAATTATAAATAAAAAACTCAGATGTCCTTTACATAAGGCCCTAATCCCTTGCATAGTGAGCCTCAGTACAACATAGTTCAGTGGGTTTTACAGTTTACTATTGTGAGTTTTCCATGGTGAGATTTCCAAGTCTTTATTTAAATCATTGTCCTGGGGTGTTCACAGGCAGAATTAGAACTCTTGGCTCTATGCATTTCACAATTTTACTTTTAATATATCCTACACTTGGTCTTCACTGTTCTGGGGGGAAAAAAACCAACTCTTAATGAAAAAGAATACAGTTCTAACACACGATGGCAGCAGTGGCTTATTCAACATTCAAACAACCATAATAACCTGGTAAAGAAGGGCACATGTATTGGATAGGAAAGGTCAATATTCCAGGTACTTTATATATGAAAGTGCAACATTTTAAATTTGATATTTTAGACATAGATTTTTTTTTTGTTTTTTTCCCCACAGAATAATCATGCTACATAGGTTGTCTTTTCTGTTAACAAACTTATTAAAAATGGCCAATGTCTTAAGTAAAATCTTTCCAAGACATCTAAAGCTTATCTATTCTTGATGCATTTCTGTAGATAAACCAATCTTATTATTAAGAAATTATTTGGAAGTAGGTGGAACCAAGATGGTAAAGCAAAGGCAGAAACTTACCTGAGCACTTCCCCAGAACCTCCAAATACCTTTAAATAATGACTCTAAATAAATTCTAGAGCAGCAGAATCCACAAAAGAATGGAATGAAATAATTTTCCAATCTAAGACAACTTAGAAGGTCAGCAGGAAACATATCTCACCTGAGTGGAACAGAGTTCAATGCCGGTTGTACCAGCATAACCTGGGCCCCAGGAAACTAGGAGTAGAACATGGGAGTCACTGAATCAGCAGAAATAGCAGCTACTTCCAGACCTCTCAGCCCACAAACAGTAAGGAGGTTGAACAAGTGGTCAGACAGACATTACACTGGTCTCTTTGCTAGCAGGGAGGCAGGAGTCTTGCTTTGTCCATATTTGGTTCCAGGTCACAATCCTTGGTGACAATCTCAGGGCAAGGAGCAGAACTAATAAACCAGAACTTGCAGCCACAGTGAGTGGGGACCTACCTTACAATAGCAGGGAAAAAAAGAGTTCTTGGCGTCACTCTACGAACCAGAGCACAGGCCAGGAGAGCAATAAACCCACCTCTCCTTAGATCATACCACTTTGGAAGAACTGAAAACTTCCTGGTCTGTAGAAGTATCTGAAAACAGCTGCACAAAATCCTCAAAACTTGGGACAGGATACCCTCCATTCTGGAAGCAGAGCCCTACTTTAACAAAGAGTTAAAAATAAAGAACTAGGCTGGGAAAATGAGCAAAACACAGAAAAAAATTCTGACTGTAGAAAATTGCTATGGTTACAAGGAAGATCAAAACACAATTGGAAGAAGATAGATAATAAAGTCAAATCTCCTACGTCTAAAGCCTCCAAGAAAAATGTGAATTAATCTTTGGCCATGGAATGGCTCAAAAGGGATTTTGAAAATCAAATGAGAGGTGAAGGGAAAATTGGGAAGGAAAGTGAGAGTGATGCAAGAAAATCATCAAAAATTAATCTACATGTCCATCAGTTGGGCAATGGCTGAACAAGTTATGGTATATGAATGTTATAAAATATTGTTCTATAAGAAACAATCAGCAGAATAATTTCATAAAAGCTTGGAGAGATACATGAACTGATGCTAAGTGAAGTGAGAAGAGCTAAGAGGACATTGTACCCAGCAACAGCAATTCTGATCAATTTTGCTGGACGTGGTTCTTTTCTGCAGTAAGGTGATTCAGACTTGTTCCAATGGTCTTGTGATGGAGAGAGCCATTTGTACCCAGAGTGAGGACTATGGGGACTGAATATAGATCACAACATAGTATTTTCATTTTTTTGTTGTTTGCTTGCATTTTGTTTTATTTCTTATTTTCTCCTTTTTTGATCTGACTTTTTTTGTGCAGCATAATAGTTGTGGACATATGTATAAAAGAACTGCACATGTTTAATGTATATTGGATCACTTGTTGTCTAGGAGAGTGGATGGAGGGAAGGGAGAGAGAAAAATTTGGAACACAAGGTTTTGCAAGAATTAATGTTGAAAACTATGCATATGTTTTGAAAATAAAAAGCTTTAAATAAAAAATAATCAGCAGCTTGGTAAAGGAGATACACACAAAATACTGAAGAGAATAACATCTTTAAAAAACCCAGAATAGAACAGATGATAAAAAAGGGGGGCTAATTAAAAACAAAATTGATTAAATGGAAAGAGAGACACAAAATTCACTGAACAAAGAAATTTCTTTAAAAATAGAAAAGGAGACACACTCACTGAAGAAGATAATTTTTCAAAAATTAGAATTGGACAAATGGGAGATAATGATTATGAGAAATCCACAAACAATAAAAACCAAAAGAATGAAAAAAAGATAATGTGAAATATCTCATTGGACAAACTACTAACCTAGAAAATATATCCAGGAGAGGTAATTAAAAAATATTGGACCACTTGCAAGTCATGATTTTAAAAAAGCCTAGAAATTCAAGAAATTATAAAGGGTAACTGACCTGATATTCTAGAACCATTTAATAAAGTAGAAATTGAAAGAATCCAATGATCATCTCCTGAAAATTGTACCAAAACAAACACTACCAGGAATATTATAACCCAATTCCAGAGTTCTCAGGTACAGCACAAAATATTGTCAACACCAGAGAGAAAGTTCCAATTATTGTAGAGGCACATTATTTAGAAGCTTCTACATTAAAAAACTGGAGGGCCTGAAACATGATATTCCAGAAGGCAAAGGAGTTAGGATTACAACCAAGAATCACTTACCCAGCAAAACTGAATATAATTTTTCAAAGGGAAAATGTATATTCAATGAAATAGATGTCTTTTCTTGATGAAAAGATCAAAGAAAAAGCTAAATAGAAAATTTGACCTTCAAATATGAAATTCAGGAGAAGCTTAAAAAGATAAACAGGAAAGGAAAAATCATAAAGTATTTAATAAAATTAAATTATTTACATTCCTACATGGGAACATGATACATGTAACTCATAAGAGTTTTCTCATTATTAGGACAGTTAGGAAAAAAAGTGTGTGTGTGTGTGTGTGTGTGTGTGTACACACATACATATACATATAAGCTTACACACATATGTATATACATATACAAAAGCACACACATATTTATACATACACATACTTATATATACACCTAATATTTATACATACACATATACATATATGTATTCATATATGAACATATTTTTATATATACATATATGTATGCATAGATACATATAAGTATATATAATATGAATATATATATGTGTGTGTATGTATATATTCTTAGTAAAAAGGGAGATTTTAGTAAAAATGTAAAGATTAGGGAGGTCAATAGGCAAAGAGAAGAAGGCAGAGTTTTGAGAAGAAAGCAGAGTTTTGCAGGCATAGGGAATAGCCAGAGAAAATGCCCAATGTCTTTATCTGTGGGATATTGGTATATGGGAAGAAAGTCAGTTATTGCAGTGAGTTATGTAATTTATATTTTTCAAATAAGGCAGAATAAATTTTAATACTTTTATTTGTTCACAACAATCCAGAATCTAATGATTTAGAGGAAAACAACATCATTGTTTAATGAAAAAGAAAAGCCGATTATAAGAACCAATGTTGGATAAATATTGAATGTAGATGTGATTTCTTTTCAAAATAAATTTTCATCGACTGAAAAATTAACTTTAAATCATACATATTGTAAATTAAATGTGAGTACTTTGTAGTATAAAATGCTATATGTTTTCTATTTAAATTTGCTCAACTTGTAAGTTTGGTATTGCTTTACACATTTCTATGCTGATGTCATATATCTTGAATTTTTCTCACTTTATTTGTTTGTGGTTTATTTTAATATATAACAAACTTCCAAATGCTAATTTTCAAACAATACACAGTTTGTTCTGTGTGAGCACATTAATCATGATTCTTTTGCTGTTAGCCCCAAATTTGGCTTAGACAAGGCTACCAATTGGCAGACGAGGTAGACACATGTATGCCTGAGGAGTTTTACTCAGATTGATGGGATTCCCGTCCAGCCGAATGTCTTCCAAAGCCTTGCGCACGTAAGTCAAGTTTTTGACATTGCAGAAGGTATCCTCGTGCATCTCTAGAATGTTGTTGTTCTACAAGGAGAATACAAACAGCCATGTTATATGCCCAATTTTTGTCCTTATTTTTGATAATTTCCCTTTCTCCAAAAGAAACAACAGTGATGATTTTTCTATCAACTTTTAAGGTCTGAAAAACACTTTCCTCTAAAAGCCCAGTGAAGGGCATAGTACAAATGATATTCGTTTCATTTTATGGGTGATGAAATTGAAGTTTGCAGTGTTTAAATGCTCCCAAAATCACAGAAGCTAATAAGTATCTGAGGCAGCATTTTAATCTATGTGTGCCAATTCCAAAGTCAATACTTTTTTCTCCACAATTATATGTTCTCTCCCATCTTTCCCAGTTTAACATATATTCCCATTTCTTACCCCCAGTCTCAAAGCTCCATACCTGTTCTAGGCACACGACTTTGAATCGTATTATCCAATATCTCTATGGACCTTATACTCATCTTGTCTTTGGTCTACCTTGCCCTATCCCATTTTGCCTCTACCCTCTCATTATCATTAACAAATAGCCCTAAGCTTATTTCATGCCTCTTTATTCTATATTCTTATATGTGTATACTTGGAAAATCACTGAACTATCTAGGTTCTGAGTTCCCTCATCTATGAACAGGGGGGAATTGAATAAAAAAATATCTGAAGTCTCTTTGGTTGTAAATATATGGTAGCACAGAGAGCAATCAATGGATTTGATTAATCCAAAAAGGAAAAGGGGGCAAGCCCAAGGGAAAAATTTTGTTTGATAGTAAAAACAAACATTTGAGGGTGAAACATCAAAAGGATCAAATAGGATGATCTTGAGACAGGCTGAGAAATTATATGTGTCAGTATAGCTTTAGGGAGTTGCCTTTCTGGACCTACATTGCCTCATTTTTCAATGGATGGCCTGAGAGTAATGATTCTATGACTCCAACTGAAATATGGACTATATAGGACATCATATTTGATGTTCCCCCCTCCTTTGAAGGGTTTATATTGCCCAGGCTGGAAGTTCAGTGGCTATTCACAAAACTGGTCCCACTATTGACTGACAAAAGAACTTTAGAATACTTTGTTCCTGACCCTTGATAGGCACATGGTGGACTCAATTCTAAGTGGATCATTCCCTGTCTTTCTTAGTGCAACCACCTAATGATTGACATAAGGCCTATTGTAGATCCTGAGCTTAAGACATCTACCATCTTAGGCCTCCTTAAAAAAGGGATTACAGACATGGAACATTGTCTTAAATGAAAAATAATCAATTCCTACATGGTAGAACAAATTCCTTCTCTTGTCCTTATTCTAGCCATTTTAAATGTTCCCTCCATAATTCCCATAGTGGTAAAGAATTGTACTTTCCATATCCAGTTTTTTCTATAACCCTTACTTTCCACATAGAATTTGTCCTCCTTTAATGAGAATACTGTCATAGGGTTTTAGAAGTGAAAAGTATCTTAAAAATTCCTCTAGTCCCTTTACTTTGTAGATGAAAAAACTGAGTCCCAGAAAAGTGAACATAAACTCTCATCTTCAGCCCTCTTCTCATCCATTCTCCTAATACTGGGTTTAAAAACTTTTTAAAACTTAAAGTTTTCCTAGTTTGGTGGTATCTGCTAGCTTTTTTAAAAAAAATACTATCATGTAATTGTATAAATATGTATACATATATTGGATTTAACATATTTCTACCATGTTTAATTTATATTGGATCACTTGCCATCTCGCATAGGAGTGGAGGAAGGGGGGAAATTGGAACACAAAATTTTACAAGGGTTAATGTCGAAGAATTATCAATGCATATGTTTTGAAAAATAAAAAAGCTTAAATTTAAAAAAAAAGTATCATGATCCTTGAGAGAACAGATTACTTTTACAAGGAAATGGAACACAACTCTAGTATCTTTGCCAAGAAAATCCCAAATGGGGTCACAAAGAGTCAGACATAAGTGATAAACAACTGACATGAAGTATTGTCCAAAATATGTATAAATAAGGAAGAAATCTAAACTTTTATTTGTGCTCAAATAATTTCTTTCTTTTTTAGACTCTTCTTGTATTAATGTTTAGTATCCCTTTGTTAAGAACTTCATTGAGTTGGTAATTTCATGTTTTAGTTTTTCATATTCCAGGTCCTCAAGAGTCAGAAAAATTTATAATTTCTTTAGTGTTAACCACTTTTGCTGGGCACAAGGTAGGAGCCTAATCAACTCTTGTTTGATTGATTAATTGACCATAGAATGACATTATCTTAGGAGGAAGCCATAAGACCCATCTACATGAGTATTTAATACTGTTTGTTACAGCAGCCACATATATGCCATATGCCATGTAAATGAATTCTAGGAGCATTATTTATAATAAATCTTGAGAGATTTGGGGGTAAAATTTTCTTTTCCTTCAGTACTGAATTTCAAGCTCTTTAAAACTTGGAAGATCATTCCACTGAATGAACAGCCCAGCTTTTTGTACTTAATTTTCCCCTCTAACAATACACAGGGATAGGGACTGAATCTGTCATTTCATTAGCATGTGGAACTCCCAAGTGAAGAATTTTTTTCTTAATCTTTACCCTTCTCTGCTACTTAGAGTCTTAGAGAGCTCCCTAGGGATATTGAGAGATTAAATATTAGAGATTTGTTAGAGAAAGAATATGTTATCATGTATTGGACTGCTTGCCATCTTGGGGAGGGGGGGAGAAGGGAGGGAGAATTGGAACACAAAGTTTTGCAAGGGCTAATGTTAAAGAATTGTCCACGCATATGTTTTGAAAAATAAAAAGCTCTAATAAAAAGAAATAATGTTAGAGAAATGTGTTATTATGTTAGAAAAAGAATATGAACATAGGTCTTTTGGATTAGTGGCTGGCTCTCTACCCACAACCACATGGTGACTCTAGTCCATACATAGCTATCATAAAACATACAAAATCTTTATAGATTACTTTGAAATTAATTAAATATAGACCACCATTTTCTTGGGAATCACTTTATAAAATAGAAAGTACTTTGTGACCATGAGCCATTGTTATTTATGAACTCATGAATCATAAAGGTAGTTTAACAATAGGGAAACAGGGAATAATCACTTTGTTTTTGTTTTTGTTTTAAACCAAATCTGTAAGGAAGAACTGGTAACCAAGTGAAACAGAGGATAGAACAAAGACCCAAATTTTTGAATCTTGCTTTAAATTATAATTATACTGTTATTATACTAGCTGTATAATTCTGGATAAACCATTAAACTTTCAACCTCATTTTCTTCATTTGTAAAATAGGGACAATAATAACTTACCTAGCAGGCTTGAGGTAAAGATAAAATGGGACAATGTATGTTCAATTATTCATAGACTTTAAAATACTAGTTATTATAATTAAGAACTCCTACCAATGCAGAATAACACCTGCTATGCAAATAATTAGTTGCTTTCAACACTGGGACTTGAAACCATGTCTTTCTGGCTCTCTGTTATGTTGTGCTGCCTTTCATATAAAATCCAGGAAATTTCAGCAGAAAATATCTCAAACACCATGTGAATATGACAAACCTCCAGACTCAGTGGACTCTGGAACCTAGAGATAGAAAATTCTTTCTGCCTTTTATAGGGCTTTAAAAAAATGGAAGCAGATTCTTTTTGCTCTTTTTTTTTTTGCCATGTCTTAAATGAACTTCATGTACATGAACTTATTTTTTCCTTTGTTTTGTTTTTGCTTTTCTTTTTCTCAGATTTTGCTAATCTTAAAATTAAAAGAACAATGGTATGGGTGCATCAAGGAACTCAATTATCTTGTCTTGTTCTTAGTTTCACATTCTGATGATTCTTATGAGGGTAAAATTAATTAATATAGAAAAAAGTATTTTCAAGAGATGTAGAGATAGGGGAGGAAGTCTGATGCAGTTCACAAAGTGGATGTTTGGAGTTAGAAAGACCTGAGTTAAAATCTTGTCTTAGAATGTTTAATGACTTTGTGACTCCAGGGAAATCACTGATCATTTATCTCATTTTATTCTCACAATATCCCTGGGAGGTAGGTAGTAATATCCTTGTCATTTCCTCTATAAATTTGGACAAACCACCCAAGCTCCCTTAAATTCAGTTCCTTTAATTGCCAAATGGAAAGTAGAGGATCTAAAAAGTAATCTCTCCACTTACTAACATTCTATCATTCCATGAAACAGTAAGGCAACGTGGGATAAAGGAATATTGGATTTGAGATCAGCAGCCCTATGTTCAAATTCCAATCCTGTTGGGCAAATGATACGTTTTTGTGGCCTCAATTTCTCCAAGTATAAAATAAGATAGCTGAGCTAAATGATTTCTGGATCTAAAACCGTGGTCCTATGGCATACATATAAAATCTCTCTGGCATGTCAATACTGTCTTATAGTATTGGATATTACAACCATATAATTTTAAATGTGTCCATTCTTGTTACTCTGGACATAAATGGAGTTTCATTTGCTGCAATAAATTTACTTTATATACTAGGAAATAATTATGAGGGGAGTGTGACAACCTGTGAATTAGATATTTTCTACACTCAAAATGAAGGAGTGATTTATTTGATTATGGAACAAGTTAAAAGAAAATTATATGAACATAGATGCTAATATAATGATTCTTAAAAAGGAAAAGTGATGCCAATTTGTAAAAATGCTGAATTTTACCATCATGTTAATTTGTGAGAAAGAAGGAACTCTTTACAAAAAGAGGTATGGGATTGCTTCCTACCCTTATCAAAAAATAAAATATAATAAATGAAAAGTGAGTGAATTCTGGCACAAAGAATGAAATGGAGTACTAAAAATGAAATTTGTTTCCCAGGAGCTAAATAACAAAATGGAATTGTAAATTAAATTAATTTCATTATGTGGTCTTGTTTAAGTAATTCCCCTTCTCTGGACCTCAGTTTTCTCACATCTAAAATAAGGGGACAGGACTAGATTGTCTCTGAGATTCCTTCCACCTTTAGATATAAAATCCTGTGATCCTATGGGTTCCTTCCCTATCTCTAAAAGTGATTATCCTTCTCTACTTCATTATCCTATCTACTACTGATACAGTTGTCTTGCATGTTTTCTTTCAGAGAAACACATCAAATAAGACAAGACAGTTATAGTAGGACAAAATACTAAGGCTTTAAAGTATTACTGAAAATGAATAGGTGACTAGAACAACTGTTATGATAATTTCTAATTTTCAGAATTAAAATAGGTCATAGGATCATAGATAGAATTAAAGAAAGCTTTAGTTCAAACACCTTTCTTTGACCCAGTCTAACACAGATGATGAGTTATAGAGGCAGAACATAAACTCAGGTCTTCTGACTCAGAAATTAAAAGAAAAGAAAACATATGAAATTTCACTTTTACCAAGTGATCATGGGAAGTTGAATATATTTGCTGGTGAAATAACTAAGTTCCTTTGTCAACTATTTTCTCTCTGAAATGGGACATCTTTCTTTGTCCCCTACAATTCCTTGCTAAAAGCCTACCTGGAGATGGAGAGCTCGGAGATTTGCAGGCAGTGGTAGTGGAATGTGGTCCAAATTATTATCCGTAATGTAAAGATGATGGAGATCATACATATCCTATTAGGAAACCAAAGACAGGAATTGAAGAATGAGAGCTATAGTAAATTTAATTTTTATCCTTGTTCTTCACTAAATTGTTTAAGAAACCTAAAACCAAAATAATGTACAGTGGGAATGCAAGTATTCTTAGACTGGGATTGATAGCTAATAACTACAACAAGTGAGCCCAGAACTGGCTAGGTGTTGAACACTTGCTGAATGTTTCTTGATGTTGATAACAATTGTTTCTCATAATCGTCATGAAGATCATTTTCTTGTTTAATTTTCTTAAACTGAGGCAGTTAAGTAGTTCTG
The DNA here is from genome assembly GCF_902635505.1 of Sarcophilus harrisii. Lineage (NCBI taxonomy): Eukaryota > Metazoa > Chordata > Mammalia > Dasyuromorphia > Dasyuridae > Sarcophilus > Sarcophilus harrisii. The sequence continues at coordinate 34,675,960 of NC_045430.1, forward strand.
CTTTATTTTTTAAAAAAGAATAAAACAAGGCATCTATAAGTTGTTTTATTTTTCCTAATTTTTGTTAAAGATAGATGACATGAAAAAGAGGAGGTGAAAGGACAAGGGAGGGAAGAGATAATGGAGAGAGAAAGAGAGAGAGAGAGAGAGAGAGAGAGAAGAAGGAAGAGGAGGAGGAGAAGGAGGAGGAGGAGGAGGAGGAGGAGGAGGAGGAGGAGGAGGAGGAGGAGGAGGAGGAGGAGGAGAGAGACAAAGGCAGACAGACAAAGAAAAACATGAAGAACCTGATCATAATCTTACTTTAAATGCTTCTTGTTTTATCCCTTTTCGCCCCAGTCTATTGTTACTGATGTCAATGAAGGTCAGTGTGGATGGTAACTCTGGAAGTTGCCTAATTCTATTGTCACGAAGAACAAGTTCCCGAAGCTGAGGAAGTTCTCTGAAAGCATCTTCATCAATCTCAGATATTAAATTAGATGTCAAATCAATCCTTTTTAAATCACCTAGAAGAAAAAATGAGTAGAAAATATCCATGAACATTTTTTTTTGCTTCTAAAAAGCAAAGACAAAATCAAGAGATTATGGTTCTTTGTGATGGGTAATTAGTGAATTTAACCTCTGATTTCTAATGAATTATCATTTAAAGGCTTCATTATTTCCTGAAATATTCAGGCTGCCCCAGGTATTATACATATTTATACAATGATAAGAATATTTAATTTTAGCAAAGAAATGGGTCTGCTATCTTAAAAACACATCCCATCAATTCCTATAAACTTGAGATGGAAAGTACCATCTGCATCCAGAGAGAGAATTATGGAGACTGACTGTGAATCAAGGCATAGTTTTTGCACCTTTGTTGTTGTTGTTTGTTTGTTTGTTTGTTTTCTTTCTCATGTTTTCCCCTTTTGATCTGATTTTTTTGCATTACATGGTGAATATGGAAAAATGTTTAAAAGAATTGCACATATTTAACCTGTATCTGATTGCATGCTGTCTTGGAGAGGAGGGGGAGGGCGGAGATAGGGAGATATGCAAGATTTTGAAAAGGAGAATGTTGAAAACTATCTTTGCATGTATTTGGAAAAATAAAATACTACTAAAAGAAAAAAAGAAAAACACAGCCCATTTATTTTTTCATATATTCCATGACTCTCCAGGGACACTGCTCTTTATAGGAGACTTTACTCAGTAAGTGTATCCCCTGATATGTTTTCTGACAGATTTAAAGAAAACAAAATCTTTCAAAAATCTTTCATGACAATTTTTTTTTTATTTTGAAGAACTAAGAAGCAACAACAGCAAAAAGTCTAGGGGAGAGCACTCTTATGGTTGGTGCAAGAATTATAGGAGGATGTTGCCAAGAGTTCCACAGGTGGGCAGATGTGAATGAGTTACATTCTGTATCATCAGAGAGATTGTCTGTCCCATGAAGGAGATTAGAGATGCATCCAAGAATCAAAGATTTTTGAAGAAAGATCACCAATTTAGGTTTGACCTTGCGGCTTGTGGTATCTACAAATTGGATAGGTAGATAGATAGACAAATAGATAGATGGGTAGGTAGATAGATAGATAGATTTAGAAAATTATGTACATACATTATAGTTTATATTCTTCCTTTCTTCCTGCCTTCCCTCCTTCCTTCCTGCTTTTCCGCCTTCCCTCCCTCCCTCCTTCCTTCCATCCTCCCTTCCTTCCTTTCCTCCTTCCCTCCTTCCCTCTTCTTTCTTTCTTTCTTTCTTTCTTTCTTTCTTTCTTTCTTTGTCTCTTTCTTTTTCTTTTTTTTCTTTCTTTCTTTCTTTCTTCCTTTCTTTTTCTTTCTTTCTTTCTTTCATCTTTCTTTTTTCTTTCTTTCTTTTCTTTCTTTCTTTTTTTCTTTCTTTCTTTCTTTCTTCTCTCTTTCTTTCCTTCTATCTTTCTTTCTTTCTCTCTGTCTTTCTCTCTCTCTCCCCCCCCCCCCCTCCTCTCTCTCTATGTCATGGGGTAGCTAGGAGGCCCAGTGAATAGATTGCTGGGCATGGAATCAGGAAGGCCTGAATTCAAATCTTTCCTTGGATACTTAATAGCTGGACATGTCATTTAACTTTGTCTAAATTTCTTCACCTGCTAAATGATCTGGAAAAGGAAATGACAAACTATTTCAGTATCTACCAAGAAAACCTCAAATGGGGTCATAAAGAATTGGAAGTGACTGAACAATTGAACATACTTACCATATACATGTGTATTATATTGTGCATACAGCATGTAACTCTGATTATAAATTGCAGAGCAAGTTAGAGGGTAAATCTGTAGTCAGAAATATCTGAGCTCAAATGTGGCCTTCATGACCCTAAACAAATCATTTAATTTCTATTTGCCTCAGTTTCTCTATCTGTAAAATGTAGATAACAAAAGCACCTATCTTTCAATATTGTTGTGAAGATAAAATGAGATAATATTTGTAAAATACTTAGCACAGTGCCTGGCACATGGTAAGCACCATATAAATACTTGTTCCCTTCCCTGATTCCAGAACAATCACAGAATTAGTACAACACAAAGAAACCAAAAGCAATCAACAACAAAAGCAAGTAAAAAGAGAGTCATACATACTCAGATGTGCAAAATCATTTTTGTTGATCTTTTTTATTCTATTAAATCGGGAATAGAAATAGGCTGTGTTCTTAGGCAGAGGAGGGACAGCGTCAAGTTCATGGTCATCACAGTAGACTGTGGTACTCATACAGGTGCACAGGAGGCAAGTGGGAAAGTCTGAAAAGACAAAGAAATAAAATTAAGGAAAATAATTTTTAAAAAATTTTTCTGGCAAGGCAATTGGAGTTACTTGCCCACAGTCTACAGTCCTCCTGACCTCAGTGTTGGTGCTATATTCACTAATCACCTAGCTGCTCCTTAAAAAAAACTTCAAAAGAAGAATGGGATGTTGTGACATATTGTAACAAGATATAAATAGTTGTAAATTTTGGTAGGTTTTATCTTTTTTTAAATAAAGTCTAATGTTGAAATGGGGGAGAAAGGATATCAAGAAGGGATTATCTACTCGATCAATTCTTACACCTTTGGGTCTCAGAATCATTTTGCACTCTCAAAATATTGAGGATTCTCCAAAGATCTCTTATATCTGTGGGCTTTATTTAGCAGTGTTTACTGTGTCAAAAGTTAAAACACCTTGATGTATTATGAAAATAGTTTTGATGAATTGCTGGTCTAATCCATTTTTCATTTTGCAAATGAAAAATAAGAATGATACCTAAAGGGCATGCTATTCCTCTGACTCCCGAAGTACCATACTCTGTTATGGTAAATGCTGGATATGGAATCAGGAAAACCTGGCTTCTTTTTTTTTTAAATAGTATCTTATTTTTCCAAACACATGTAAAGATATTTCATCATTCATTTTTATGAATCTTTGTATTCTAAATTTTTTTCCTTCCTTTCTTACCTCTTTCCCTAAGACAACAAGCAATCTGACAGAGGTTAAATATGTGTAGTCCTTTTAAACATTTTTTCCATATTTGTTATGCTGTGCCAAAAAAAAAAAAATCAAACCAAGAAGGAAAAAAAAACCATGAAAAAGTCTGATTATTAAAACATAATTATTTTTTTATTTTGAAACCTATTGTCAATGTCTATAATTGGTCAGCATTTTATATCTACTTCTGAATACCTTATTTAAAAAAAGATAAAAGTTCAAATAATTAACCAAGTAATGAAGTCACAGATGTGTTCTTTGGTCATATTAGAAAAAGCTCTGAAATCAGAGCAAGAGTATTGAGTTTTCTCGTTTATTCTAATACTTGCCTTTTTCCATGAGGATGTTTTTAAAAAGTCATTTGTCTTATATTTAAACTGGATATTAATTTGTTTAAAAATAATATCATGGAACATATGGGTGTTACATATATTGCATATCTGTTACAGATATATAATGCAATGCACATAGGCACACTTATGTAATATATGCATATATGTACCTATGTACATTGTGTACATAACCATATGTGTATACATATATGCATGTATGTATATGTCCATTTGTATGTATGTGTATTAGTATATATGTATATGTGTATATATGTATGAATATATATGCAAACCTGTGTATATGTATGTATACTTCTTTCTATTTTCTTTCCATACTTGATGCAGTGGGAAAATTTTGGATTTTGCCTCAAAATCTAGTCAGTGGGAACTCTGACACATACAGGTTGAATGTTTCTGGCAAGTCATTCAACCAACTTCTTCTCACAGACTTAACCTGCACAACACTTGCTGAGCTGCACTGGAAGATGGTATTTCCTCACACTGATGAAATCACAATATCTGGACAATTAATCAATGCGAGAATAAATGAATAAACAAAAAACAAATGAAAAGGTAAATAAGAGAATGGATGGAAAGCTCAATAAATGAACATGTAAATGAAAGACTTGGATACGTGAATAAATAGATAACAATGAATACATAAATAAATTAATGAATAAGTAGGTCAGTCGATAATGAGGGGTATTCAGTGTAAGTTCTATTGAAAGTCATGGGACCATAAATCTGAAAGGAACATCAGAGAATATCTGGTTATTGCTCTTACCTGACATCTGAAGAAACTAGGGTCCATAGTTCACATAATTAGTATATGTCAGAAATAGGATTGCTAAAATTTTAGAGATAAATTAACTATTTGGGGGAAAAGATATGCTTGTCTCTTGCTTTTCTTTTACACTACTCTGAAATTCTCATTCTATTCTTCTTTCCTTTAGAACTTGAAGTCTTTAGCATCAGTGGGGGCTAACACAATGTAATCTAGAATTTGGCTCTCTCTCTCAACCAACCTTCGTTGGTTTGAGGACCAAGGACACTGATGAAATCTGGCCCGTGTGGGGAGGAGCCATCAATTAGTTTGGCTGTGGATTCTTCCTCCTCTGGCTCTTGGGGCAGTGGTGGTGGGCTTGGAAGCTCTCTGTTCCCGGAAGGCATCATAGTCACAATTTCAATCTAGGGGGAAAACAGAGAGTTTAATGACCATTCTTCATCATTCAGAATCAGGACCATGTACTTCCATATCTCCATTGTAACCACAAGAGGTCACCCTTGTTATGGGGTTTCAGATGATTGTATCCTGCTCAAGAAATCAATGGCTCATAAAATCAAAGATCAAGCAATTATTTCCCCCTCCCCAATCCATTCTCATGCTCAAACCTTAATATTTTCTCCATAAATAAAGAAATAAGCAAAAAATCTTTATTTTCTTCTAGCTATTCTGCAGTGGACAAAATAATACAACGTAAAGAGCCTCTGATTTGGAATCAGAGAAACCTTGTATTTAAAACCTAATTCTGATCAAATCTCCACATTATCTGGGAGAACCTAAACAAGTCACTGAACTGCAAATGGGAATAATAATGTCTATGTAAGATAGCTAATTGGATTGTTAAAAAAAATTCAAATGAAATTGTACATTGGAGGCAAAGTATTTTGCAAACTTTAGAATATTATTTAAACATCAATTATTATGTTTCATTGATATCTTGTTGATATCGTTGATAGACATGTTATATGAAAAATGCTTCATAACGTTTAAGGTACTCTAAGAGACAGCATAGAGTATTAGAAAAAGTTCAAGATTTGCCTTCAGGAAGACTTGAACATCTGTGTTACCCTGATATAGTCATTTCACATAAGTGTAGACATCTATAAAATTCAGAGAATAATAATACCTAGAATATTAATATATTAGCTTATGAGTTCTATTTTGAGACTCAAATAAGGCAAGCAAATTAAGTACTATATGGCTATCAATAATCATGGAAATGTGAGTTGTTGTTTGTCTTCCTCTTTTGCAATATATAGATTTTTTTTTTGATTCATTCCTTTCATTCACTGCTAAACAGTGACATTTCCTTTTAAAAGATTTTTATGGGTACCAAGGGGGTCAGAGGAGGGCATTGTCTTTTCTTCCTGCACAAAATGACTATACAAAGAATTGTTCATTTGTCTAGAGGAGAGGATGGGGAGAAAGAAGGGAAAAATTAGAACACAATGTTTTGTAAAAGTGAATGTTGAAAATTATCCACCTATATATTTTAAAAATAAAAAGCTTTAATTAAAAAATACTTCTATACAAAAAAGTTCCCTTATTACTTATGTAAATAACAATAATAGTTATAAAAAGAAAATAACAGCAATAGTTGACAATAATAATAACAGTAAAGATAAATACTATTAAGTGATGATAACAATAATAAAAATAATAATGATATAGTGTTTTAAGGTTTGCAGTGTGTATGTTTCATTTCACCCAAACATCATCTCTGGGAGCTATTATTATCCCCATTTTACAGATGAGAAAGCTGAGACTAGGAAGATAAGTAACTTGACCAAAATCACAAAGCTATTCAGAGGCAAGATTTTATCTCAGATATTCCTGACCTTAAATTTACTACTAGAGACTAAGTACATTTACAAATATTTCTGTAAAATAAAACCCCACTATAATCATTATTGAGATCAGTTTTAATCCTGTAGCATTCATGAACTGAATCCTCTAGCAACCTTAAACTGGATTATTATTTTACAAAATACATTTATAAAATACATTCATATTGCATGAATGAATGATTAAAAGGAGGCATTAATTAAAATAATAATAATAATAATAATTTTTTAAATGCACAATTTTGTTCCAATTCATGGCCTTGTCATAAAGCAAGGGAAAATCTCCCTTCTCTGGATTTTAACTGTAATTGATCAGATTAGAAAGAATCTAAGATCTGTATGATCTTCTTGTCTTCCAGTAATATTTCTGGGCAGCTAGGTGGCGCAGTGGATAAAGTGTGAGAACTGGAGTCAGAAGAATTTGAGTTCAAATGTGATCTCAGATACTAGTTGTGCAATACTGGATGCATCATTTAAACCTGTTTGCCTCAGTTCCTCATCTATAAAATGAGGTGGAGAAGAAAATGGCAACCCACTCCAGTATCTTTACTGAAAAAGCCCCAAAAGAAGTCAAAAAGACTCGGGATGAACAATAAAGCAAAGATATTCTTTTTTCTTTATTTGTGAATTTTAATCAGCTTCTTTATCTGTGTTTTAACAGATAAAGAAGCTGAATAAAATTCACATAATCTTTCAGGTATCAATTACTTCTATTTTTGAATAACTAGATTTGCCTAGGATTGGATACTCTTGTCAGTATAAGAATTATTTATTCTCTCTTTGGACATGTATGCTTATATTGTATTTAATTTATACTTTAACATATTTAACATATATTGGTCAACCTGCCATCTGGGGGAGGGGGTGGGGGGAAGGAGGGAAAAAATTGGAACAAAAGGTTTGGCAATTGTCAATGTTGTAAAATAACCCATGCATATAACTTGGAAATTAAAGTTAAAAAAAGAATTATTTATTCTTATGCAGGAATTTTGCCTTTTCCCCACCTGTATAAAACTACAAGTGTTACCAATCCATTTATGAAAAGTCAATAATTTCACAGGATAGCCATGGAAACAGAATACCTTACAGCCATGGGGGTAATATGGGGGGTAAAGGTTCCAGGAGACAACATACAGCTTTGCTGATCATAAAACCTCTGTGTCAGAAAGAGGAAGAACTATTTTTCCCTGGGCAACCTCCCTATCCCAACCAATGACGTTCATATAGTTATATGAAATATTTGTGGTAGAGGCTTCTGAATATCATTGTTCTGATCAGCCACAGTTGGAGATATTCTATATTTACCTCAATAAGAGTGATGTCATTTTGGTTCTCTTTGAGCATCAAGAACAATAACCAAGGGACCAACTTGTCGTTTTCCTTTCTTCTTTTTTTTTAATTAATAGCATTTTATTTTTCCAAATACATTCAAAGTTTTGCAAAACCTTGTGTTTCAAATTTTTCTCCCTTTCTTCCCTCCATCCCTTCCCTTGGACAGCAAGCAATCCAATAGATTAAACATATGCAATTCTTCTAAACATATTTGCATATTCATCATTCTGTGCAAGGAAAAATCAGATTAAAAGGGAAAAACATGTCAAAGAAAAAATAATCAAAAAAACAATAAAAAGGTGAAAATACTATGCTTTGATGCACATTCAGTCTCTATAGTTTTCTCAGGAGGAACATGTCTCCTCCCATCACACAACTTTTTATTTTCAATAGACTTTAGGCAAATCACTTATATTCTAGGACTCATTTTCCTTATTTGCAAAATGAGAGGATTGGAGTAACTGGCCCTTCCAGCTCAAGATCTATAACCCCATTGTCATATAACCCCTGAATCTGTCACATTTCATATTTATATATCTTTTTTTTTGGGGGGGGGGGGACCTGCCATCAAATCCACAGAAAAGCTAGCTTTTATGGAGTCAGGGGGAAAAAACTTCTAGAGAGATTCTGGATTCAGTAACCCACTTAACCTTTATTACTTAAGTGATCTTTAGCATACCTAGTCACTTAACTACCTTGGACTTCAGTTTCTTCATATTTCTAATGAAGGGATCTGATTAGGTTCCTTAGGCAATTGTGTGGCTCAGTGGATAATGTGGGACTTGGAGTTGGGAATATTCGAATTCAAATCCTACCTGAGACACTGACTAGCTGTGTGACTCTGAGTAAATCACTTCACTTGCTTTCCTAAGTTTCCTCATTTATATAGCATCTACTTGTCAAGATTGATCTCCGTATCAAATGTAAAGCACTTTGCAAACTTATGCCAATTATTATTATTGTTATATGATTATGTGGTCTAAGTTCACTTATAGTTATGGGTTTATTATCCATTGATTAAGCTAATCTGTACCCCCCCCCTTTACTCTAACACTACAAGTAAGAAAACAGAATATGGATGATGTTCCTGGGACTGAAAGAGTTAAAATGATTTATAAAGCTATACAGTTGGTAAATTTACAGAGACAATATTTGAATTCAGATCCTTTGATTCTAAATGCTCCCCTATGTCTCAATGCATGGTATTTTTAGTTCAACAAACCCATGGTGGAATGAGCAGCATAATCCATTGGGATGCCTTTAGAGCTTTTCCCATTATAGAATACTTATATCTTTCATTATCATCATCACTATCATCATCATCATCATCATCATCATCATCATCTCTGTTTCTTGGCTCTGCACATTTTCTCTGGCTATCTTCCATGACTGAAATGCTCTTCCTCTTCTGCTCCCACAACTTATTTCTCTGGCTTCCTTTCAGTTTCAACTACAATCCCATTTTCTACAGAAAGCCCTCCCCATCTCTTCTTAATTCTAATGCCTTCTCTCTGTTAATTATTTCTTATTTATCTTGAATATCTACTTTGCTTTTCATATATCATTTATGTGTTGTCTCCACAGTCATATTATAAACTCTTTGAAGGTAGGAACTGCCATTTGCCACTTTTTGTATCCCCTATGCTTACCATAGTGTCTGGCTTGTTGTAGGTGCTTTGTCTATAATTTCCATAGCCACAACAAATGGCAAAGAACATGTTAACTTGTCTAAATGGGGAAAAGTTTCATTTCTAGGCGTTACGTACATAATGAAATCAAAAGTCTGATCAAAAAACATAGAAAAAGGTGAGATAACTCTACACTGAATGCAAAGGTTATAATCTGTAATGCACAGAAATGGATGGGCCAGCTCAAATAATAAAAAGGCTGCTAGAACTCTGGATCTGCATGCAGGATGTTTAATAATTACTACAACAACAACTACTACTACTACTACTAGTAGTACTACTACTACTACAATTACTATTACTACTTCTACTATTACTACTACTAGTAGTACTAGTACTACTACTACTACCATTGCTACCGCTGCTACTATTAATACTACTATTACTACAATTACTGTTACTGCTACTACTGTTGCTACTCTTCCTCCTACTGCTGCTGTTGCTATTATTACTTCTGCTACTACTACTGCTGCTGCTGCTACTACTGCTATAACTACTATAACAACTACTACTACTTCTACTATTACTACTACTACTCCTTCTAGTACTAGTACTACTACTACTATTGCTATCACTGCTCCTATTAATACTAATATTACTACAATTACTGTTACTGCTACTGCTGTTACTGCTACTACTATTGCTACTACTACTACTACTACTGCTGCTGCTACTACTACTATAACTACTATAACAACTACTACTACTTCTACTATTACTACTACTCCTCCTGCTAGTACTAGTACTACTGCTACTATTGCTGCTACTGCTACTACTACTACAAAACAATCATTTATAGAATTCTTTAAGGTTTTATTAAGAGCTTTGCAAATATTTTCTTATTTGATCCTTACAACAATTCTGGGAGGATGCTATTCTTTGGACAGCTAGTTATCACAATAGATAGAGCACTGGACTTTGAGTCAAGCTCCTGGATTCAAATCCAGTTTTAGAAATTTTTTAGCTATGTGATCTTGGACAAGTCACTTGACTTCTATTTGCCACTAGAGAAGGAAATGACAAGCTACTCCAATCTTTGCCAAGAAAACCCCATGAACAAAGATCTATGGGATCAAAAAGAGTTGGAAGCAACTCAACAGAAGATGCTTTTACTATTATTCCCCCTTTAAAGCAGATTTTTTCAGTGTCATACAGCTAGAAGTGTCTGAAACTGGAATTTGAATTTGTTACCTTGGATGCAGGTCCAGAGATTTAGCTGCCTTCTTATTTGCACTAGCATATTCTTTTCTGTGGATTGCAGATTATTCACATTCTGTATGGATTTGTCCTTTTTTATTTTTGTTTTTATGATTCCACTTATGGTTCTACTATATGTGGAACTCCCTAGCACCTCTGCAATTCATTGTTTTAGAGAATTGCCCTGGAAATTGAAAAGCTAAGGTCAAGATCATTGATTTCTTCAGGGTCACACAGGGGGTTGTCTTTTCATATACTGCAACTTCCCACCTTAAAAAAAGACCAAAAATGTAGCTTATGATAAAATATAATCTTAAAATGAAGACCATTATTTCATTTATATTAAATGCACTTTTCCTGCCATGGTTTAAAAACACTGGAGTCAGCTTAAATACAGCTGACTGTTTAATTTTCAACACGAGCATATACAACTCAGAAATTAGCAAAAACAACAAATCATGGTTTGGTTTGTTATTTTCTTAATTGTCTAGATTTAAGAAAGGGAATGTAATGGTTAATTTTTAATTAATTCATTAACCATTAATAATTAATTTAGTAATGTATAGTGAACAATAGCACTAGAATTGAAACTGAGGGACTTGATTTCAAAATCAGCTTACTGACTTTGTGACTTTGACTTAATTTGTCCACAGTCTCTGTCATTTCTCTGGCTCTAGATTTCCTGCCTTCTGAGGTCCAACTCTAACTAAATCTATGATCCAAGGAATACTTCATACAAAGAATACCTTACCTAGGGAAATTCCTCAGATCATAATAATCAGAAATAAGTTCCCTGAGAAGCATTGCCTTCCTTTTCTCTGTGTGTTTCCAGTATTTAGAGCAATGTTTTGCATACAGTAAGCACTTAATAATTGCCATTTCTTTAATTCACTTATTTATTAAGGCATGGAAGACAATCCTAATAGAAAACATCTATCTGATGAAACAGGTACCCTTGAAGTTCTGAGATATTTAAATTATGAACCTCCCCTTCCTATCTCTAAGCACACCTATTAATAAGAATGTAGAGATCTTCTTTCTCTAACTTTTTCATTGCTCTCTCTCTCAGTTTTTGTTTAACTAAGGTCTACTATTATCAGTTGTGCCCAGAATCCAGAGAACTTTTATTCTGAATGTTACAAATAAACCTTGAGAGTCACCTTTGTATCTTGCACACAGAAACATGTTTTAGTCTCAGGAAGATTAGTCTTGTTGATCCTACCATTTGTATGACTATCCTCTTACTGCTCCAAAGAACTTCATAAGTATGCAAATTGAAGAAGAAGGGATGATTTAGACTGGTAGAGAGAGTTTCCTCACTAGGAATACATTGATGATATTGTAATATTCCCAATAATAATGAAATCATGATTCCAGAACAGAGATGACAAAGAAAAAACAAAATTCTGAAATGGAAAAGTTACAATTAATATTATTTCTGATAGTGCTGATAGATTATTTCACTAATTTTCAAGTCTTAGATTATTAAGAATTTGGAATGAAACAAAAATGATAAAAAAATGCTCAGTGAATGGTAAGATGTCTATGGAAAGTTATAGGATCAGATCTTTTTTGCTGTATTGCTCAGTTTTGTTGATTTTCTCCTCTTTCCTTTAAAATGGTATGTGGAAGGGGGAAATGGGAATACACAGAGAAATTTTATCCAAACAAAAACAACATATATCAATAACATTTATCTTTAAAAGGAAAAAAATATTCAATGCATATAGGTCGTGATCTGGAAAAGAAAATTTTTTTCCTTACACCAATGAAATCTCAAATCAATAATAGACAATAATGAAAGAAATTAAAGATTCTGAAATGAAAAGCATTTATAATTATTGCCATTTCTGATAATTTTGGCTAATTTGCAAATCCCGAATTATTAAGAAATATGTTATTACTAGTAATTAGCATTTTTAATAGTTTAAAACGTGCAATGTGTTTTATGAATATCCTATTGGATGATGATGATGATGATGATGATGATAGCACTTTAAGGTTTGTTAGGTTTTTTACATTTGAGATACTGGATATCTGAAAAGTTTAGTGTGATCTTTAAGCTTTTAAATACCTTTTAAAACTTTTTTAAAGCTTACAATTGCACTAGTGGACTTAGGAGCCACCCTGTACATCATTCATTAACCAGATAAAAACTAGCAAAGTCTTACATAGAGTTTCGTAGACATTTTTGGTGATATTACTTATGTATTGTTGTTTATTTCAAAACAAAAGCACTGCAAAGGAAAAAAAATCAAATTGTATATGAGACTACATTTTGCAGTCTTTAAAGATTATTAAACTAACTAGGTCAGTAATAATCTGAATAAAATTGAAAGTGAGCAAACTTGCTTTTTACAGAGAAGCAGACTGTTTCCATCTGTAGGGGTCTGTGAGTCAGATTAAGGAGGAATAAAAGTTGGGGAGAAACCAAAAAGATGCAAAGGCAATAGAGGAAATTGAGACAGATGTGCTCTGGAATGGATGGAGCCTAAAGGGAGAAGCACATTCCTGAATCACTGGCTTGTGACTCTAGTACTGTGAAGAGGTGAGGGTAAGGGGAAAATATTTACACATTCTGACTATGGAAAATTGTCTTTTTATTGGTTTGATGTGAAAGCTGTGTAGCTTCACTTGCCATTAAATTAAAACAGGGGAAAATAGCTTTAGGGATAACTTATCAACAGCTGTAGAGTTAGGTAGATAAACAGATGGATGGATGAATATGTTGATAGATACATGAATGGATGGATAGATAGAGATGGTGGATAAATAGAGATGATAGATAAATGAATGAATAGATGGATGTATAGATAAATAGCTAGCTAGATGGATGAATGAAGATATAGATCTATATTTATGTATGTATATGTATATACATATTTAAAACTTTAACTTAAAAAAATCCCTGGAAAGTTATTTAATATTATAAGACTTTAGCCTAAAATTATTCAGCTTAGGAAGTCATGCATTTTGCATTGTAGAAGGATGTATTTCTAGAATTAAAACATTAGATCTAGATTTCTGCCTCCTCTCCTATTTTTAGCAATTCATTCTCTTCTTAAATGAAAGTTTGAGCTGAATTTATTCAGCAACAAACAAGGCAGCATGGAGTAGTATATGGAGCACTAGTTATATATTTAAGGCATCTGGGTTGTTATCACATCTGTAAAATGAGGGAGATAGACGAAATAGGCTTTAAAGTCCTTTCCAGGGGTGCCCTAAAACCTATAGCATATATACTTTGGAAACTGGCAAACAATACAAATAGTTTGGTTTATTGTTTTCTTGATGGTTTAGAGTTAAAGAAACTATTGGGGAAAATCTAAATAATGTAGATATATTATATAATATATATAATTATAAATAATTTCTTAATTTTAGGTGAAATTGAGTGGAGAGAGACTTGAGGCTGGCAGATCTGCCAGGATTTGGGAATGAGGGTCTTATTACCTCACACCTAGACCAGTGCTTATGGGTCTGCCTTTCTCAAATGGTGGAAGTGTCAAACTTAAATTCCTAATAATAAGTAAGTTCTTAAATAAGTTAGTAACAATCATATTTTTAATTCTATTAGATTATAAAATAAGACTTGAGCTCTCAGTAAGTTATCTATATCTAGATGTATGTAGGTATATATATGTAAATTCAGAATCTAATACATACATACACATATATTGGACTCTAAATCAAATTTAGTTATGTTAGTTATGTTAATGAAAATGTACCTTGCATGTCTTCTCATTAGTATCCCTATTTTAAAGATGAGGAAACTGAGGCTGAGAAGTTAAGTGACTTGGCCAAAGTCATGCAGCTTGTTAAAGACCAATTCAGATTGAACTCAGGTCTTCCTGGCTCCAAATATGTTATACAAATTACAAAACATTTATAAACTGCTTAGCACAGTGCCTGGCACATAATAGGTGCTTAATTAATGCTTGTTTCTTTCCCTTCTTTCCCTATCTGTAGTACCCATCTGGCGCCTCTGCTCATTTTTGTTTGCTCAGAACTGGATTGAAGAAAATAGCATTTGTAGTAGGCCTCTGGCATTTCTTTGAAAATCAAATGAAAAATAAACTACTTTATTTTGGAATAATTTGCTTCAGAATTTAATGATAACAATTATTCATTTACTACAAAGGATCATAAGATTATGGATTAAAAGTTGGAAAGGAAACATAGAAAACATAATGTTTACTGCTCACGTTTTACAAAATAAGACACTGAGATACTGATACGCCCATGGATTCATAATTACCGTCTCAGGCAAATCTAGGAATTTCTTATTCCAACTACTCTTTACCAAAAATTTCAGAATCTCAGAGTTAGAAGTAACCTCATGGGCCATCTTGTCCAATCTTTTTCTGGGGAAAAATCTTTACAATATGTTTAAAAATGTCTTTAGAATCTTTCTTGAAGATGCCCAATGAAAAGAAGAAAACAACTATCCTGTCACTGAATGTCTATCTATCTGTCCGTTCATATATCTGTCTGTCTGTCTGTTTATCCATTCATCTACCTATCTCTATCTATCAATCTATATTTATCCATTCATCCATCTACCCACCTATTCATATAACTATCCATCTATCTATATGCATATACACATATAAATATATATATAGACATATATATATCCATTTATTCATCTACACACACACACACACACACACACACACACATATATATATTCATCTATCTACCTACCTATATCTACCTAGCTTTCTACATCTCTTTCTATACATCTATCTATCCACCCATCTAACTCTCTAGCCATGTTTTTAATCTACTTATCTCTATTCATCTTATCTCTATTAATCTACATATCTCCATCTCTATCCAATATCTGTCTATCTATATCTATTCAGCTACCTACCTATCAATCTGTATTTATCTATTCATCCCGTTACTCACCCATCCATCTTTCTATTCATCTACATTCCTATAAATATAATATATATATGTGTGTGTATATATATATATGTATGTATTTAAATCTCTCCATTTTTCTATCTATACGTTTTTCTATCTCTTCTACCTAATCTAAATCTATCCATCTATTTCTATCAATCTACCTAACTACCAATACATCTATCTACCTATCTATATCTACCTATTTATTAATTTATCCATCTATCTATCCTGCCATTTCTTTATTCATTTATTGAGTCAGACATTTACTTATTTAGCAATTTATTTAATTTTGTGTTTGTTTTGGAAAGGAAGAAAATCATTCAGATCTTGTTTTCTTGTTGTTATTTTAGTTCCTCTGAGCAAACAAGTTTCACATTAGAGAGTATAAGAATATGTGCCATATTTGCCTCCCTGATTAGATGACTCAGATACAGATAGAGCTCTCTGATTGCAGTGAGACAATTATAGCACTAGCAAATAACATTCAATGCAGTAATTCATGGAATTAATATGTATATGCACTTGCCAAATGCGTATTTAGGAAATAGATGTGGCTTCTAAACACTTAACTTTCTGATTAGCATGAGTTGTTTTTTTCCTCTTTAATTCTATGGAATAAACAAAGGGGAAGCATCACATTGAATATCCTTACTGATTCTGAGTGTATTCAGAAAAACTGAGGTTCTTTCTAGAGGAAATTAACTAGGGCATGGTAAACAGAGTACTTATTGAAGAAGAACTTATTGAAGGACCTAAGGTTGCAGGATCAAATCAGCAAGGCTGTATTAGAGCATTTTAAAGCTCATGCTAATAGAATTTCACCTTCATATAACACTTTGCCAAATGAATGGCATGCAACAATTCAATGCAGTAGAGAGTAAAATTATGATTGTATCTATCTTACAGATGCAGAAACTAAGGTAGGCAATTTTCCCATAGTCACATAGCTAGGATAAGAGCTGGGAATCAACGCAGATTGTCTGATTTCAAATCCAAGTTCTTTCTGTGATACTGCTTTGATTTTTATTCTAACACTGCAAAGAAACAGGGAACTTTTCCTTTACTCATTTGTTTTCCTATTATCTCCATATCTATTCCCAGAGCAAGTTTGTCTCAGGATGAGTTACAAATATGGTGGCAAGTTTGAGAATAAAATTAACTTAGTTCCAGGACTCTGTGAAAAATACCAAATATTTATTTATTTATTGAATAAGCATTAGAAATGATAAAGAAAAGCATAGATGTAGGAAACTGAAAATATGGTATATAGGAGGCTTGAAAGGAGAAGGACAAATAATCTAAAAAGATGAAATGTAGAATACATGGAAGATCAAAGTTGGAGATAACTTGCTAAGGTAGACTACTGCCCAATTTCAGTGAGCCTTGAATACCTGCTGTGTAGTGTGAGTTTTGTTCAGTGAGCAACAGGGCAATAATAGAGGGATTTGAACAAAACGATCTATACATAAAAAATTATTAAAAAAACAGTTTGTGAAGGATGGAATAGATTGAAGAGTAAAAGAAAGTTGATACGGAAGATCTAGGAGCAGCTAGATAGCATCATAGATAGAGTACAGGACCTGGAATGAAGAAGAACTCATCTTTCTGAGTTCAAATCTGGCCTCAGACATTTAATTGTTTTGACTCTAGGAAAGACCTTGTTCGCCTCAGTTTCCTCATGAGCTGGAGAAGGAAGTAAAAACCATTCTGGTATCCTTACCAAAAAAAAAAGAAAACCCAAATAGAGTTATAAAAAGTCAACCATGACTGAAAATGAAGTATTACCATTGAGGGCTACTACTATAGCCAAGATGATTGATATAATAAAGGCATGTAAAATGGGGTGATGGAAATGGGAGCAGAGAGTAATGGACTTGATGAGAACGTGAGGTAAGCAGGGTGGATTTGAGAACTGAATGTATATGAAATATGAGGTAGAAGAAAGAGTCAAAGAAAATCCCAAGATTTTTCGAACATGGGAAAACAGGCGATTTATGATACCATTGACAGAAACTGTAAGTCACAATCAGGAGGAGGTTTGTAAAGAACTAAATAATTCAATGGA
Organism: Sarcophilus harrisii; assembly: GCF_902635505.1. NCBI lineage: Eukaryota > Metazoa > Chordata > Mammalia > Dasyuromorphia > Dasyuridae > Sarcophilus > Sarcophilus harrisii. The sequence goes on from NC_045430.1 coordinate 34,693,593, forward strand.
ATTGAAAGGGAAAGTCCAGGTACAGAGATATTAGGGATAGTTGGAGGAAGCAGAAAAGGGCAGAAGTGAAAATATAGATTAAGAAACACAGTTAATGGAAGAAAATGGTATTACTAAGGAAGAGAGTCTTAACTGATAAGAAAGCATAGGATAGAGCCTTGGGAACACTCAGTTATAGGGTTCAGAAGAGTATTCAAAACTATTGAAACAGACAAAATTTTTCAAGGAAAAAAAAAAGAGCAGATTATGTAAGTATTATGAAGTTAAGAGTGAAGACAATATCCAGGAAGAATAGGGAATGGCATACAATGCAACAGAGAGGTTAATAGGGATCAGAATTGAAAGGGGAGCCATCAAATTGAGTGATCAGCAGGTAAATGGTGGATTTCAAGAGAACAATTTAAGTCAAGTGGTAGAGACAGAAGCCAGATGTCAAGGGATTGATGACTGATAGAGTGGCAAGGGAGTAGAACATCAAGTGTAGGCAATGTTTTCCAGATGTTTGGCCATGATTTGGAGGATAGAGGACTGCAAAATGGGAGTTATGAAATGACACAATTTTTAAAGCTATAAGATAACTGAGTGTGTTTGTGAAAAGATGGGGAAGCAGAGAAACATGAGATGGAGAGGGTAATTTTTGGTTCCAATTTCTGAAGAAGGCAAGAGAAGATGATACTAAAGGGACAACTTGAGACATTAATGCTGAGAAATACACAAGATTAATGGATTTGAAAGAGTTCATCTTAGGTGGCCACAGTCTTTTCAGTGAAATGAAAAATAAGTTCAAATTCTACCAGTGAAGGTCTATACCTGCCCTGTCAACTTGCATTGTTCACTAAGTCTAGCTTCTTATCCGTATTATCTCTTAAGTATACAGATTTAGATATTGATAGTATAGATTTTAATAATACAGATATAAAGAATAAAAAAGAATAAAAAACTTCTCTATCACATTCTCTCCTTCTCTCTTTTTTAATGGCAAAACAATCTTCAGAACAAGAGAGGCTTCAGAAACCTAAATGATAAAATGTATGCACAGCCAATCCATATCCAGTGATCATGGATCTCAAAATGTTATGAAAAGGAAACCATCAAAAAAAAAGTGAATTCTGAACTCCTTAGCTGGAACAAGTCCATCATTCAGAAATGGGATCTCATGAATTTCTTAGGTTGCTGTTCTAAAGTGCTCACTATCATGTAGGACATTAGAAGCTTATATCTCTAGAAGTCTAATTGATCTTGTGAATCCAAATTTGTTCATCCCTTTCCTCATGGTTCCATTGTCTCTGTTGTATGCCTATATCTTATGATGTGACACATTTCATTAGCCCTTTCTTTCCAAAAAGAGAGCAACAATCCTTGAAAAAAGGACAGGATGCTAGATGGAGAGTCGTTGTTTCATCAAAAGATTATACATGCATATATATATGTAAGTGTCCAAAGCTGGATTTGAATTTGAATTTTCATGACTCTAGGAGTAGCACTTTATACCCACTGTGCCATTTTGCTGGCTGATTTGTACAATATATAGATAAATGGTAGCAAACTGATGATAGATAAGGCAAAGAGTTGATATGTAGTTAGCTAAATAAAGGAAAGAAAGACAGACAGACAAACTGACAGACAGAGACAGAGACAAAAACAGAAAAAAAGACAGGGAGTGAGGAAGAGAAACAGATGGAGAGAGATAGAGAAGAGGAGAGAAGAAGGGAGGGAATTAGATGGAGAATAATAAAGCCTGGAGATCCTATTTCACAGTCATATTTTAATATATAATAACATATATAGGATTACAAAATAAATCAATTATTTTGAAATTCATTAATCAACATTTAAAAAACCCCACAAGTTCAAAGACACCAGGTTAAGAATGAGAGAATTAGAGAAAGACAGAGAAATAGTGGAATAGTTAGAGTCAGAGATATGGAGACAAGTTATTTTTTCAAAGAATCAAAGTGTTAAAATTAATTTTTATAGACTTGTTTCTGAACTATGGAAGACTAGATAAGAAAAACTAAATTATTAAGAATTCAACATGCTACCTTACTTTTGCAGCTGCTGAAATTTTAAAGCATAAATTCATTATCACTTTAAAAATAATAAATCTGAATCTTTCTACCTTCATTCCTTGGATTATGGCTGTAATTTCAAAGTGAACTTTCTCTAAGAAAACTACATGATTATATGAATTCAGAATTGCATTCAAGTTTGTTCTTTTCTAATTTCATTTTTTTGTGAAACCTCAATATTTTCCTTCATCATTGTGTTTATTTTTTCCTGTTTCATTTATTGTTATTGTCTCAGGGTGGCAGCATTCCATTTACAATTACCAGTTAAATGTTTTGATTCAGTTACATTTCAGTTGACTGGGAGCTCTACTCAAAGCCACGCCCTCAAACTTCAGAAAAATTAGGGTTTCAACTTCTTGGCTTCTATAGAATTTATCATCTAGTCCAGATAGGATATATCAATTAATATTGTTTAATAGTCATAAAGGTTCCTAAAGGCCATAGATCATATTATGAGCTTGGTTGACTTTATTTTCTCAAACCAGGCGGTCAATGTAGGGCATAATAATAATTTAAATTGTGTATATATGCGTGTGTGTATATGTGTTTGTGTATCTATCTATCTATCTATATACACATATATAAAGAGAGACAGAGAATGAGACAAAGAGAGACAAATACACATATACACATATAATAAAATGTTCATGTTGTGGCTTGCTGCTGCCACATGGTATAGGGTAGGCACTCATAATTCCTTGATGTTGCTGTGATTCTCTTTCCATAACAATATTAGCTCTTGCTACAAAGATTTAAGGAAAATCATCTTTTCTCTGACACTACAAATAAAATGATTCACTTATAGTCAGGATCCAAATCTAAGATAATTTTTTTATTTATTTACAAAGATTTATTTTACAGATTCACAAAGTACATCTGATGACTGTTGCACTGATCCTATGAAGTTGACCCTGAGGGGATTATCACCTTCATTTTATTTTAGAGTAAACTGAAGTTCCAAGATATTATTTTAATTCATAGTTTGTAATATTAACTTCTTGAGAAGTTTTTTTTATATATATTCCCAGAATTTAGCATACTATTCTGCATAGTAAGTACTTACTTAATAAATCCCTTCTCCCTCCTTCCCTCCCTCCCTTCCTTCCCTCCTTCCCTACTTTTCTCCCTTCCCTCCTCCTTCCTTCCTTCCTTCCTTCCTTCCTTCCTTCCTTCCTTCCTTCGAAGAATAACAGGATTAGAAAAACATAATTTGAGACTTCAAAGTGCCCTCAGTGGCTGTATAAATCCAATCCTCCCCTGGAAACAAATCAAATCAAAACAAAACAAAACAAACAAACAAACAAAAAGAAAATGAAAGGAGAGTGGGAGGGAAGAAGAGAGGGAGGAGAAAAGAAGGAAGGAAAGAAGGAAGGAAGGATGGAAGGAAGGAAAGAAGGAAGGGCAAAGTCACATAGAGAACATATGGTAGAGTCAGAATTTGAACTCAAGTCCAGGAGTCAGCATCCTTTTAACTGTCTCAAATTGCATCCTTATGCTTTTTGTATATTAATATTCAAAGCTGGCAGCTTAAGCTGCTTATACTGGCATACTGAATGTAAGGATGGATGGATAGGGGCTTAGATCTGTGATTTTTATATATATTTGTGAATTCCCAAAAAGGAAACTCCCGCCAGCATTTCAGAGGGGCATCTTTCTGCATCTTTCAGTCTCAAAGAATTACTGCCTAGAGCAACTCAGACTTAGTGTGTTAATCAGAGCATTGAAAAGCGAAGTGACTTGCCTGGGGTAGGACAGTTGGTACATGTCAGAGATCAGTGTGGAACTTAGACCTCACCATGTCCAAGACTGGCTCTGCACCCACCATTCTATGTTCCAGATGTGGTTTTGTTTTTGTTTTTGTTTAGATTAAACTGATTGGCGTTAAGTAGTTGAGGATAATGGAATCATATTCAACCTTAGCCTTTGTCCTCATCTGCACGTTAAGTGATCCAGATTAGTTATCTAAAGGAATGTGAACATAGTCCAGTGGCAGAGCAAGATGGATTTCATTTGCTAGTTTATCTTGGAAATGGTTAGATTAAAAAAATGCATTTGGCAAAGTCTGTAGAACTGCTCAGGATCCAGACTAAAGGGTGTTCAATATGCACTCAGCCAAGATCTCAGATTATCTTACCTTGCCTATCAGACCTCCAAGAATAGTGGACAGTCAAAAATGAGTTCTTGCTTATTATACCAATTGGGGAAACTATGGTTTTAATTAATTGTTTCAAGGGTCAGGCATGGGATAGTGGAAAGAGAAAGAGGACTTGGAGAAAAAAGACAGTTGTTCTACTTCTGGCTCCAATATTTACTAGCTGTGTCCTCAATTTTCCTTGGGTTATGGCTTTTTCGATTCATTTTGCAATCAATGTCCCAGTAGAACGCAATTTTTCTTTTTCTTTCTTTCTTTTTTTTCTTTTTTCTTTCTTTCTTTCTTTTTTTTCTTTTTTCTTTCTTTCTTTCTTTCTTCCTTTCTTCCTTCCTTCCTTCCTTCCTTCCTCCCTCCCTCCCTTTCTTTCTTTCTTTCTTTCTTTCTTTCTTTCTTTCTTTCTTTCTTTCTTCCTTCCTTCCTTCTTTCCTTCCTTCCTTCCTTCCTTCCTCCCTTCCTTCTTTCCTTCGTTCCTTCCTTCCTATCTCTGTCTATCTCTTTTTCTCTCTCTCTCTCTAGCACCAAGTAAAATGTCTAGACAGTACACAGTTTACCATATTTATTGAATTAAATCATGCTATTTACTAGCTGTGATCACTCACCTATTTTTTCCTCAAATGGGGATAAAAGATAATGCTAGCATTATATGTCAGCACATTATCAGAAAAGTGAAAAGAAGTATACACTAAAAACTGTCAAGTGTTATGAATAAATAAGCTACTAGAAAAACATTTATTGGATGCTTATTCTGTGCAAAATCCTGAGGTGTTCAGTGAGGAAAACAATAATTCCTACTTACAAGGATATATTCTAAGAGGAAGAAAACACATAGAGGAAATTTCTGAGACAAGTTATGTGAACTCTTTTTAGAATAAAGATAAAAAAGTAAGAATTTGAGGTTATGCTAGGAGAAGAAACTAAAGAGAAAAAACTGAAAAATGATGATCACAAATGATATTTATTAAATCTTATTTTTTTTTGTTTTTGTTTTTGTAAGGCAATTGGGATTAAGTGATTTGCCCAGGCTCACTTAGCTAGTGAGTGTTAAGCATCTAAGGACAAATTTGAACTCGGGTCCTGCTGACTTCTATGCTGGTGCTCTGTTCACTGTTCCATTTAGCTGTTCCTTTATTAAATCTTACATGAGATTAGGTGATTTATTGATGTTTCTTGGTGGCATAGTGGATAGAAGGCACGACTTAAATTCAAGGAAGACCTTAGTTCATATGCTTTCTCAGATATTTACTATGCAACAGCATAGCTTAATTTCTCTTAGTTGCCTTATCTGTAAAATAGGGATAATAACAGCACTTACTTCCCTAGATTATTTTGAGGATCAAATGAAATAACATATAAAATATTTTGCAGGCATTATAATATGCTATTAGTTACTTTTAATTAAAAGTATTTTCTTCTAAAAGAAGTAAGCTTCTCAAGGGCAGGGACTGTTTCATTTATATTTTTTATATCTCTACCACCTAGTACAATGCCTGAAACATAGGAGATATTTAATAAGTGCATATTGATTGATTGACCAAATGAATATTTATAAAAATTTCTGATAGATGCTATGGCATAGTATATTCTATATTGTATCCAGAGTCAGGAAAACTTCAAATTCTGCCTCAGATATTTATTCGATAAATGTTCCTTAACTTCCCTCTGCCTTATCTTACTCATCTATAAGGTAGAGGCAATAATAATGCATTTTAAACACTTGTTATGACCTCTAAATGAGACAATTTTTGTGTGAATAATGAATGATTGCTATTTTATTATTTTTTTATTATTTATCCATATTCACCTTCAATATGGCAACATTCTACAAAATACTTTTACTTTATTTTAGAATCTTTTTTCATTAAAGAGGATAGAATTACTTTTAACAAGAATACAGAAGAATTAAAATTTTGAGGAAAAATAACATGCAAAATAAATTAAGTAGAAAAGTGTAATTAAATACTATCTGAACAATTCTTACTTTCCTGACTAAACGTTTTTTCTCTCTAATGAATAGAAATAGTGAGTATTTGTTCTGTAAATTGAAAATAATATCTCAATCAGCTGCACTATAAATTGGGATTATTCCTTCAGAAATGGGTTCTTGTATAATGTGTTGGCAGATATTTAAAATATGTACTTGTGCTTACAAAACATGAACTAATATTTTGTCACTTATTAACTATAAGTAATTCCAATGATCTTTCTGAAACGCAATATCTTCATCTCAAAAATGGGAATAATATCGTACCACCAACTTAATAGGATTACTGTAGAGAAAGTTATAATTTGTAAATTGGATAATACGATGCATTATCAGCTATCATTTTAAAAAATACATTATTGGTACTCCTAACAAAAATTTAAAAACAAATAGGAAGAGAAACACAAATGATAGATCATTGCCAATGTATTTTATAAAATATGAATGTAAAATTTACCAAAATATTCCAAATCAAAATATGAGTATTATAAGCATTAGAGGGATTGATTGAATCAATTTATCATCCTTCCCACTTAAATTATCTGAGATGATACTATAATCCTGATACTTTATAAGGTGAAAATATTGCTATGGAATATTTCATCAATCAAAGGCATTGAACTAAAGAATGCCATGTCACATAGTCTATAATGTTTATAAAACATTAAATAATCAGAACTAGTAGTTTTCCGAGAATCTGGTAGTCAAGTGAAGGAAAAAGACTTTGAGAAAGAAATAACTCTCTTTCCTCCCCACCCCTTGACCAGATGACAACCTTTCAGAGGGTCAGAGGATTAGGCTTTCTCTTGGGCATGAGAACTGTCCCAGGAACGGCTGTGTCCATTGATTACCAGGGACAAGCTAGTCACAGGAAAAGAGAAGATGGTTCAGGACTGTCCATGGGGCTCAAGGGGAAAGCTCCATCATACCTAAGGAGAACTTCATGAGTGTCCCTTGAAGAGAAGAAAAGGCTTTCTAGCAATCAGAAAACGTGAGTTAATCTTTTGCTACATGTGCTTTCTAAGCTTAAACATATTTTGCAATGGACTCTATATATATCATGGAAGAGTATATCCCAGAATTTGGGGAGGCTGTTTTTGTACCATTGCTCTTAGAAACTGCCTTAAAAATATCCAAAAAGCTCATTAAGTGGCTAATTCGATTAGAGAGAGTGGAATATACCAGTTGAGTCTCATGAGCTTCAAGAAGGAATAACCTTGAGGGCAAGTGCTTTGACAATCAAAATAGGAGTAGGGATAGCAGCACCAGAGCATATGCTACTTAAAGTTTGTTTGCTTTTTAAATAAAGGAGTAGGACTAGTAATGTTAGGTCTTCTACTTGCTATGGTTTGAAGAGCTCCAGGAGTGCTTTTCTTTCCCCCTGAATATCTTATCTGCTGGTGATTTGAATTCATTCTTTAGTGATTAAGCCCTTTGTGACAGTACTTCATTCATAGGTTACCTCTTCAAAATCTAGCCAGAAGTAGCTTATTATATTAATTTCATCTACATAACAACCTCCAAATGCTTTAAAAGTTTAGATCAATAGACAATTTTTGTTTTTAAAAGGAATTGGTAATTTGGTGGATATTAAGATAGCAAATGGCTTATTTTTAGCTTTCAGTGACTTTCTGGTTTATATTTTTAAAGATATTGTTCTCTTTTTAGTATGTGTTTACTTATTTTGCATATAAGGAGAAATATAATGGAATGTTAAAAAGACAGATGAAATCTCAGGGATCATATGTTTTAATGCCCTCATTTTATAGATAAGTAAAGTAAAGCCTAAGAAAGGGAAATGTTTTGTCTAAGGCTGAATGGGAGTTAGCAGCATTCTACTGGCCAAACCATTCTTCCTCTACCAACCTTAGCCATGTCTTCCATGAATATCAAATGGAATGTTTTATAATGGAATACAAGCTAAGCAAATATCTTTGGTAAATGTATAGATGAATGATTTTTTTTTCACTATGCAAATATGGAACTTACAATTAAACACTAGATCTCAACTATTTTCTTCCCCTAGTTACCATCTCCTTTGACTTTTATTTTCTTAACAACACTGGTAGGAAAATGAATTTCTTATCCAAAAAACATCTTAAACTCAACTAATCCAAAGACAAACTCATTATCTTTCCCTCCTACCCTTCCCCTTTTCTTAACATTTTTATTATTGTTATCCTCCCATTCATCCAAGCTTCTTTCTTTCTTTCTTTCTTTCTTTCTTTCTTTCTTTCTTTCTTTCTTTCTTTCTTTCTTTCTTCCTCATTCTTTCATCACCATATCCAACTCATTGCACTATGGAATCTGCCTATGTAATAGCTTTTGAATATACCCTTTCTCTCTGACATTGCCATCCCTCTAGTGCAGCCCCTGATTATTTCACATCTGCATATTGCAAAGGTGAACATTTAGGAAATTGCAGAGCAATGTAGGGAATAGTGATTTATCCAGGGTCATAGACCGGTTATATTCTGAAGACTTTATCCACTATACCACACTGCCTTGGCTAGCTTGTTAAGGAATATAAATATAAGATTCTCCAAATTAACATTTACTTGATTACCTAAAAGCTATAAAATTCTGCTTTATATAATTGGGGACACAACATTTTTTGTTTTTGCTCAAGAAGAATTCTTTTATGTACTTTGCTCTAAGAAGAGAATTGCAGGGCAGGTAGGTAGAGCCATAGTGCATAGAGTACTAGAACTGAACTCTGAAAGAGTCATCTTCCTTAATACCATTTGCTTCAATTTTCTTATCCATAAAATGAACTAGAGAAAGAAATAGCAAAACACTCAAGTATCTTTGCCAGGAAAACCTCAAATGGGGTCACAAACAGTCAGACATGACTGAAAATGACTAAAAACAACAAAAAAAAGAAGAGAATTATTATTTGGTTTTGCAATTCCACTTAATTTATTTTTATGAAAACTATATATGAGTTATAGATCATATGAGTTACATATTTTCCTACATGAGTACTTGGATTCAGAGAAATTGAGATCTTTTGGTTATTTAAAAAGCATCCAATCCCATTATTAAATGACTATATCTGAATCATATAATAGGCTGTAAGAACCTTTCTGCCTAAATTATAGAAAATCACAGTACATTAATTCTTTGAGCCAGTCTCTAATGCATCTCTGGCATCTGTTTGTTCTCTAATGTCTTTTTATATCACATCTTCTACCTTTTATCTTTCTCCTATTTGATTCCACGCACATTTTCCGGGCTCTGTTCATGTCACTTGTCCCAGAAAACTTCAGACTTAATCTATGTTCCGGCTAGAAATAGAATTTGATGGTATGGATAAAAATGTCGAGGTAAGAAACATGGCATTCACCTACCTAATAAGGAAACCTTGGGAAATGAAGAAAGGGAATAAATTGTATCTGTGAAACTTTACACAAGGCACTTTTTTTCTCTAGGCCTCTATTTCCATAAAATAATGCAATTAGAGTAGATGAACTTTGAAATCCAGGGATGTTCTGATGCTAGCTAGAACTAGCTCAGGAGAACCAATAATTGAATAACCAATATGGGATTTTATACATCATTTACAAATCATGGCATGATTTATTATTTTCTTGATTGTTTAGACTTAAAAATGATAGGAAAATATTAATAATTCAGGTTGAACAATGTTGTTTGTACCTTTGCCTTTTCTTTTTCTTTTTTAGAGACTTTGTTGTTAAACATTTGATGAAGCCCCATAAAGCTCTAAATTCATCATTCAAATTCATTATGCCCTAATGTTTCCTTTGAAACAAGTATGAATAATATATGACTATGGGGAATAGAGGAGAAGGTAAAATATGAAATTATTTTAATACAAAGAGAACATGGCAAATTTAAATGACCCTAATATGAAGAGAATATCTATAATAGCGGTTAATCAAAAAATTTGAATAAATTGATCTGAGCCAGTATTTTTGTTCCCCAGAAGCACCTTAAAGTGTTCTATAGTGGGAGAGTGGTCAATTACCTCAGAATGATCAATACGTAGGTTTTCATAGTTGTAGAAATTATCCAGGTCTTCCAATGTTGCATCATAAGTTTCAGAGTCATAGTTTATGGACTCTAGAGTAGGAGCAGCCAAGGCAGAATCAAGGACAAAAAGTCCCAGGAAAATTCTTGCGAAGACTTTCATTCTTCAACCCTGGGTAAATTATTTAAAAAAATGAATAGCATGCATCAATACATAATCAAAAAGAAATTGTTAAATTACTGGCCTACAAAAGAAGAATGCCAAGTGAAGGACAAAGCTAAATATCAGAAGCTGGTAACAAGTAATTAAGAGAATGAAAAACATCTGTGGTGGGACAATGCCTCACCTCATTGCCTTTGTACAGACTGTGCTCCATGCTTAGAATCCTATTTCTTAGAGTTCTTAACTTCCTTCGAGGCCCAGCTCAAATGTCACCCCCTCCAGAAGTTTTTCCTCACCTCCCCAGTCATTGGTGTTCTCTCTTTCCAAAATTTTCCATCTATTTATTTACTTATTCATTCAGTCATTTGTTTATTCATTTACTTATCTATTCACTCATTTATTTATTTATTCATTCATTTACATGCTTACTTCTTCATTCATTCATTTCTTTATCCAACTACTTATTTATTAATTCATTCATTTGCTCATTTATTCACCTATTTATTTATTTTATTTCTGCATTCATGCATTAATTCATTCATTCATTTTTTTCTTTTTTTTTATCCATTTACTTATCTATCTTTTTGGTTTTTTATTCATTCATTCATTCTTTGGTTTTATTTATTCATCCCCTAATAAAATAAAAAATTCATGGAAGGCAGGGACTGTTTTTATTTTTGAATTACAGGAAACAAATACAGTTCCTTCCATATTATAGTTCCTTAATAAATATTAATTAAATTGGAATGAATAGGAATCATACAATAATATTTTTCAGAGCATCTTAGTTACCAGATGTTTGAATTCCATAGACACATAGAATCATAAATGTTGAAGAAGAATCTTCTTTTGAGATTACGATTGCTAACAATACTATATGATGACCAGTTCTGATGGACCAGGCCATCCTCAGCAATGAGATCAACCAAATCATTTCTAATGGAGCAGTAATGAACTGAACTAGCTATGCCCAGAAAAAGAACTCTGGGAGATGACTAAAAACCATTACATTGAATTCCCAATCCCTATATTTATGCACACCTGCATTTTTGATTTCCTTCACAAGCTAATTGTACAATAATTCAGAGTCTGATTCTTTTTGTACAGCAAAATAATGTTTTGGTCATGTATACTTATTGTGTATCTAATTTATATTTTAATATATTTAACATCTACTGGTCATCCTGCCATCTAGGGGAGGGGGTGGGGGGGTAAGAGGTGAAAAATTGGAACAAGAGGTTTGGCAATTGTTAATGCTGTAAAGTTACCCATGTATATATCCTGTAAATAAAAGGCTATTAAATAAAAAAAAAAAAAGAGAGATTATGATTGCTAAATGAAGTATGACTCTATTCCATTTCACTAGCATTGATTAAATATTTACCATGAGAGACACAGTAAATATAGTACACTCTACTTAGAGTCCAGAAAACCTAAGTTTAAATTCAGTCTCAGAAATTTCAAACTCAGAAACAATGCTCTGTGGCACCGGGCAAATTACTTAATCTCCAATGGTCTCAATTTACTCATCTGTAAAATGAGAAAACTAAATGGTAAATGGATAGTGTGTCAGGTCTGGAGTCAGAAAGACTCATCTTTCTCAGTTAAAATTCAGTGATTTTGGGCAACTCATTTAACCCTATTGATTTCAGTTTTCTCATCTATAAAATGAGCTAGAGAAGGAAATGGCAAGCCACTCCAGTATTTCTGCCAAGAAAAATGTAAATGGAGTCACAGAGTGTTGGACATGAATGAAATGACTGAACAGCAACAACAAAATGAAAAAAAAAATTAGCATCCAACACTCAGAGGTTTTGTGATGATAAAAGGAGATCATATTTCTAAAGCATTTTACAAATATTACAAATCTTGGTTAATAGTTGCAATCAATTTATGAAAAGAGATGATTGATTAAGCATTTGTAATTGTGACTTCAACTTTAACACCTGGTTCAATGCTGATAGAAGAAATCAGTTTAACAATTTCAGGATGGCGCAAACCAATGAGGAATTTGTGAAGTCTCATCTGAGAAATGCTAGCTTATTATTAATATTACTACCTATTTTGCGATAGAAGTTGAAGATACAAAAGCAAAAAATATATGATACTTGTCATCTGGGAATTGTATGTGTAGAGATAGACAGAAAGGGTAAAGACACAGCAGTAAACAGATTAACTTAATATAAATATAATTAAATATAAAATAAAAATACTTAAATATAAATATAATTAACTTAATATAAAGACTATTATATATTATGTAGATTTAACTTAATATATATACTATAGAATAATAAAATATAGACAATATTCATTGATGAATAATTATTTAATAAGTACCTAGTCTGTGACAGGCATTTTACTAGGCCCTGATGGTAGAAAGACCAAAATAAAATAGTATTTGGATTAAAATCTGGTTAGATAACTTGTATATATATAAAGAAAAAAAGTTAAATATATAGCAAATACTCCCAAGGTAGTTAAATACAAGGCAATTAGGGAGCAAGAGCAGCAGTAATTAAGCAGATCAGGGGGAAAAATTTATATGTAGACAGTGCTTCTGCATTCTAAAGGAATAATCTATGAACCAGAGGTAAGGAGAGAGTGAATTCCAGGTGTGGAGAATGGCCAGTGCAAATATATTGCATAAGAAAGCAAAGTTTATGGAGGAAATTAGACATGGGCATTGTCAGGAAGGAAGGATGCAGACCATAATGCAGTGGGCGATTTTGGGCTTTTAAAGTTAAGGTCTTTTATTGAGGAAATGTCCATTCAGTAATTAAGGCTAGGTAGCAATTAAAACAAATAATAGCCTCATTCGTCTAGTTAAAAATAAATAAACAAAAAAATTAAATACCCTCCCAGTTGTATAGCTTCTGCTCAAACACTAATAGTTATACCATCTCTACAATATTCCCTAAGTAATCTATTTATTTTTTAAGGGGGGAGAACTCTTATTGTTAGGAAGTTCTTCCTAACTACTCCTAATTCCTTCAATTACTAGCTAATAGTTAACATTTTTGTGAACTGCTCCATGTGCTATCTCATGTGATGTTCACACCAAACCTCTAAGGTAGGTACTGTTATTATCATTATTTTCACAAGTTAAACAGAGTTTAACTGACTTGTCCAGAGTCATATAGCTAATGGTTGAGGTGAGATCTGAACTCAGGTATCTCTCACCTCAAAGCTTAAGACTATTCTTAGATTAAGTTTTCTCCAACCTTATGGAATATAGCTTCAAATCATTTCACTCTACTGGTCTTCCTTTAGAACTCTACAAATAGTCTGAATAGCTTAAAATAAAGAAATATATTCAGCTTCCTTACTGTATACTCTCAACACACTAGGAGTATCTCTGAGAACCATTTATCCTTTTAATGTATCTTGAGCTTCAGCAATTCAGTGATCCAAAATTCCAATAGACATGGGATGGAAAATGCCATTTTCATCCAGAGGAAGAACAATGTAGACTGACTGAGTAGTAAACCATAAAATTTTCACCTTTTTTTGTTTTTTTCCTTCTTGTGTTTTTTCCTTTTATTCTTATTTTTCTTTTATAACATGATTAACACAGAAATACACTATATAAATATATATGTATACATACATATATTATGTTTATAAATATATATAAAGAGAGAGACAGAGCCATTGAGACAAAAAGAGACAGTGAGCTTGCATCCCACTAAAATCTGTTTTTTTTTCCCATATGAACTGATATCTAGGCATATTTCTTCCTTCTCCCCATTATTTTCAAATTGAATGTAAAGCTTTAATTTTATAAATATGTTTGCATATAAGTAAATATTTAACTTGCATACATTAAAGTGGGTATATCATCTTGGATTTTTTGTTTATTTGTATGTGTGTGTGTGCAACTTAATTGCTTCTTCCAGCAACTAGTTATCCTTCTCCCAGAGTTTTACATCATAGGATCCAACTGGAAGAAAAATAAAAAGTCAATAAATCCAACTTCCTTATTTGACATATGAGGAAACTGAACAAAAGGAACTTTAAGGGATTCAGTATCAGAGAACTTTAGCTTTAAAGCTAGAAGAAACCTTAGAGGCCATTGAGTCTAAATTCCATACTTTATTGATAAGGAAACAAACACAGCTTAAATAATTTAGGACTAGAGTGGCTAGAGCATCAGTCCTAGAGTCAGGAGGACTTTGAATTCAAATCCACCCTCAGACACTTACTAGCTGTATGACTCTGGACAGCTCATTTAAATCTGATTGCCTCCCCACCTCCCCCAAAAAATAGAACCAAAGGATTCTAGCTTTGGAGCCTTAAATATATTAAAGTCCATTGAATCCAATCCTTCACTTTACAAAGCAGGAAAGAGAGGCACCAGAATTTAAGTGATAAATAACTATCTAGTATTAGCAGGAAGATTTGAATTTAGGTTTCCCTAGTTTCAACCTTAGCATTCCATTCATGGCACAGTCATGGAAAAACCATATTAAGTCCATCACTTATGGCTAAGCTACCAAATATTATTTTTAAAAAAGCTATTGATTTTTATGAGAAATATACAAAAACTGAGTCTTCCATAGATGGAGAAATCAAATACTTAAAAGTGGGGACTTTGTCACAGGTGGCCTATTGCAATATTTAACTGCAAAACTATACTTTTATGCTATTTAACATAAGTAACTCATAGAATCATAGATTTAGAGCTATAAAGTATCTTAGAAGTGATTTAATCCCTACCACCTCCTTTTATAAATGGAGAAACTAAGGCTGAGAGGTGAAGTGAGCTGCTCAAAATCATGCAAGCAATTAATGATAAATCCAGGATTGAATCTCAGGTTCTTTGATTCCAAATTCAGCACACTTTCCACTGACCCAGTTTTTAGGAAATAGTTTGAAAAAGTTTCTTCATCAGATCAAGGGTAAAGAGAGAAAACCATTATGCTTTTTGGCTTTGGAATGCAAAATTCTATCTGAACTTTGATAGGGATCCAGGGTTTGCATTTTTCCATCTCACAATAAAAAGGTAGCACATATTTCCAAAGGCCATACCTGGCAATGTTCCCAAGAAAAAGCACAAGATTAAGACCAGCATTTAAAAAATAAAGCCTATCTCCTAAACAAAACACTGTATCACTATCATTATTACTGTATAATTTTTTGGCTCATCACCACTTTATCTCTTTCCCTATTTTAGGACCATGCTGTTTTCAAAACATACCATCACTAAGGAAAGAAAAAGCTACATATTTGAAATTCTGTGTTTAGGTTAATCTATCCAAATGCTAAAGATATATCTACATATGTGTGATTGTTTTTGGAGACTGAAAGAGACAGAGACACACACACACAAATACAGAAATAGAGAGAAAGACAGTCAGACAGAGACAGAAACAAAGATACACACATATATATATATACACACTTATATGTGCAAATATATGTATGTATGTATATATATTTATGTAGCATCAATGTGATACAAATATTGAATTTCCCTCCTTAAAAATAGAACATTCAAAATTAATCATAAGCAATTTAACCTTGTATAATATCATATCACACATTGAAATTAATTTATTTTTGAAAAATCAATCAGAGCAATATTTTAGATTCTTTCAATAATATGCATTTTGATGCATTATTTTCTCAATTGCATTTAAAATAAACATTGACTGTGGCAGTTTATGGACATACACATACACATAAAATGGAATCCATGAGCATAATGCACAGACAGATATACTAACCCTCAGAAGACTTTGAAAGAAGGTCTTTATGAAGTTGCTTTACGCAAAGGGATATGAAATTCCTCTGGGAATGGAGAGCAGTACAAGGGACTCATTTTTCAACCTTCCTATGCTTTCTTCAAACAAACTTTTTTTTCTCTTGCTGGATAAACCAAGAATCTGTTTCCTTTACCTTTGCTTGAGGTGTTAGTAGAATACATTGATTCCCAAGTTGGATTTGTAATTTGCACATGAAGTTTCATTTGAGCAACATGGTTTCATTTGCAAATTCTTTAAAAAAAAAAAAAAATATATATATATATATATATATATATATATATATATATATATATATATTCTGCCATATTAAAAATGAGATCCATTACACCTTGATCCCAACATTGATTTGCCTGACTCCTGACTTGAAATATATGTATCTGTAAATTTCAGGTAGCAGTTTTATGAGTTAGTGAAAATATCCTCTTGCTAGTACTTAATTTTTTTTTTGTTTTCTCACTTTATATTTTATATTCTGTGTTCCTGTCAAGAGTGCACATGACTTCAGTTCAGTGTTGACTTGGACTTTGGCTCACTTCCTAAGGAGACCAACAAAAAGGCATTGTTTGTAACTACTTAGAAATACTCTTAGCACCAAGCCCTCCAAACAAATTTGTTAGTGGGTTTTTTTTTCTTTCAATATCTCAATTTTTTCTCCTTTTTAATTGTAAATGTATAATTGCTTTATTCCTTAAAAATTCTGATATTTATTTTTCAAATTTTCTTAGCTTTTAAAGTTTCCAGAATACATAGATCTTAGTAAAATAATTCTCAGAATGACATGGTGATTCCTCATTTACAATATCTTAAAATCTACAAAACATCTTTTTTAATCTTGTATCTTAATTTACGGTCTATAGTCATCCCTCCTCCTCCCAAACTTTACAATTCTCTAATCAATAGGCATCCATCACAGTTGTCCATGTCTGCAAAGAATCTGGCATAAACCTTAATACTGGCTTCATCTAGGATGTATTGGAATTTAATCTACTTATCCTGGCATCTGGTATTGCTGGAAGATGAATATTTTGCCATGCATTCTATATATAAATGTGTATATTTCTATGCAAAGTCATGCCTTAGAAATATCCAAGGAAAATATAAAGTCACTAAGAATATTAAATTACATCAATTGACCAGTAAACTCCATGGTATTTGAAAATAAATAGAATGAAAAATGTTGTCATTTTAGGGAAAAAAGAAAACACACACACACACACACACACACAGAACTAAGTCACTAACCAGAGGAAAGTAAGTTCAAAAACTTACCTTTGGCTCTGTCTCTCTGAAATGGCATGAAGCGACTGAGGAGACAGAGCCAGTGGTATTTGCCCTTGACCAATGGAAGTGAATTTTGGGTCTGTGGGAGGTGAAAGTTGTAACACTCAATTTGTTGTTTGGGAAAGCTAAACCTGAGAAGAGCTTCCCAAGTCTTTAAAACCCACTGAATTAGTTTATCTTCTCTAAGACTAAGTAAGACAGCCAATATTTAATAATTTATAAACCTTTTAAAAATACTCTGATAATATCCCTAACTTCCAGGATGCCATTTAAAGTTTAGAAATGAAGTTTGTTTTTTTACCTTAGATAGAATTTATCACAAATTAAATGAAAAAACAATTAAAATTTATTAAAATTACTCGAGTAGACATTTGGGCATATTTCTTTTAAGAAAAAAGTTTTATAGTACCATAAATATTTATCTGTAGTTGTCTTTCTTTTGAATTTTCTACAAAAAATGAACCATAATTAATTAAAGTGAAATTTAGTTTGATTAAAAAGTTAATTAATTAAAATGTATGTGATCAAAATTAAGGAATAACAGGATTCATTTAGCCTTTACCCAAAATTTGCTTCAGAATGAAAGGAAGGGTTATATAATATGCAATATTTTTTAAAAATCAGAAATGATATTAAAATATTGTTTTGTTTGACATTTTAAATTTGCTTTCCATTAATAAAGTACAAGGCTGACAATTATGGTATAGATTTGATCTGAATGGATTGTATTTAGAGATTTTTTTTGTATTTAATGAACACAAATCAGGAAATTTTAATTCACTAAGAAACATCTCCCAAGATCAAAGATTTCCTTCTTGAATCTTAATAGCCAGCAGTGTTTATGAATTTATTAGATATGTTAATGTTATTTATTATTATTCTAAGGTTTATAAATTCTCTATCAATATACCTGTAATACACTTAGGGACAACAAAGTCACTGGGAGAGCAAATAATTTGCCCTTGGTTTGGTCAGCTCAAGTCAAGATAAGCTTAAACCAAACCCTCTAATTCTGAAGGCAGTTCACTTTCTCCAAACCTCAGAGGATAATTCTAGGATGGTTTGTTATGGTCTTTATTATATGTCCTGCCTTGTGTTGTGGTAGTTGTTTTAAGAACCAGTAAGCTTAATGTCTGCCTGTACATGAAGGAATAGATCCCTTCATACAACACTGTTGCTACTGCATATAATCTGACAGATAAACCAGATTTGTAATCAGAGAACCTAAATTTAACTCTGTACTTACTATGTAATCTCAGACATATCCCTTCCTCCAAGGAATTTCTAGTGTAATGGAGGAGACAATATGCAAAAAGCTATGTATGAAGATATAGACAGAAGAAATTAAAAATAATCTCAATGCTAACATTATAGAGGAATGTCAGAGGATTTTTTTTTTTGATAGATGCTGGCATTTCAATTTGACTTGGTTTATATGAATATGGAAAATCATTTATCTTTAAAAACTGTAAGATAATGAGTGTAAATGCAGTGCATCCTTGTTTCCCAATATACACTCACATTTAATTATTAAGTTGTCTCGGGTATCTATGGTTAAAGATAAAATGCCAGAGATTCTAGTCATGTTGATTTTGAAGCTCTACCAGTGTGTTCCCTATCAACAATTACCCAGTTGACAATATTAACTTTTAGAAAATGGATTTAACACAAAGGATTAGCTATTAGAATAGTTTATGTAAACATTCTCATCAAACTGAACATATATTCTTTCTTCGAATAAACAAATGAATTCTATGCTAAAGTACAAAGTATGATTCACATATATAGAAAACATGAGGCAAACCTCATAACGCATGTATATGGAGTCTTTTGATGCTTTTATAAATTATTTTTTTAAAAATTTACTTATTTACTTTTTTATCTTCTCCCACTTATGTGGGAAACTTTTCACTTATGTGAAAAAAAAACAACTTTTCACATTTGTTTTAAAACTTGGAGTTACAAATTGTCTCCCTCCCTCCCCCTTTAATACCTCCCTTCACACATACATAGAAGGCAAGCAATTAAATATAAATCATACATGTGTAGTCATGAAAAATATTTCCATATTTTTCATGTCATGAAAGAAAACATAGATCCAAAAATAAACCTCATGAAAAATAAAATTTTAAAAATATGCTTTAATCTGTATTCATATACCATCAGTTCATTCTCTGGGGTTTGGAAGCATTTTCATCCTTCAGAGTTGTCTTGGATAATTGTATTTCTGGGAATAGCAAAGTCATTCATAGATGCTCATCTTTCAATATTACCCTTATTTTGTATACAGCAAATTTCATGTTGCATCATTTCATGTAAGTTTCTTCCAGGTTTTTCTGAGAGTATCCTTTTCATTAGTTCTTACAGCACAATAGCATTCCATCATAAGCACATCCCACAATTTGTTCAGTTATTCCCTAAATGATGGACATCCCTTCAATGTCCAATTCTTTGCTCCCATAAAAGAGCTGCTTTTAATATTTTTGCTCATGTAGGTCCTTTTCCTTTTTTTCTTTTATTCCCAAGCTCATTTGGGTTACAGACCTATTAGAGGTATTACTAGGTCAAAAAGTATATATGATTTTGTATCCTTTTGAGAATAGTTCTGAATCACTCTACAGAATGCGTTGGATTATTTCACAACTCCATCAACAATGCTTTAATGTACTTACCCTACAACATTTCTCATTTTTATATTCTGTCCTATTAGTCAGCCTAACAGGTAGTTCCTCAGAATTGTTTTAATTTGCAGTTTTCTGATCAATAGTAAGTTAGAAAATTTTTCATTTGGTTATGTATAGTTTTGATAATTTCATCTAAAAAATCTTCATTTGACTTAGTTCTCTTTATAATTGACAAAAGCAGCCTTTATAAAACTTGCTTCTGGTGTGCTTTTGCTCCTACTCACATGGGACTTCCACTCAGGACTATAACCTGAGTTCGAGTATGGGAAAGGCAACAAAATTCTGCCTTGGTACTAGCAAAGAGACTCCTACAATCTCCTTCAAACCATTTTTTTCTTTTTTTGTTGTAGTTTATTTATTTTAATACATATTGCTTTATGAATTATATTGGGAAAGAAAAATCAGAGCAAAAGAGAAAAACCATGAAAGAGATAAAAAAAAAAACAGGAAAAAGAAGTGAACATAGCATGTGTTGATCTATATTCATTTCCCTTAGTTCTTTTTCTGGGTGCAGATGGCATTTTCTATCCAAAGTCTATTGGGATTGCTTTGGATCATTGAACCACTGAGAAGAATCAAGCCTTTCATAATTGATCATCGTACATTCTTGTGTGTACAATGTATTCCTGATTCTGCTTGTTTCACTCAGTATCAGTTCATGTAAATCTTTCCAACCCTTTTTAAAATCAGCTTGTTCATCATTTTTATAGAACAATAATATTCCATTACCTTCATGTATCACAATTTGTTCAGCCATTCCCCAATTGATGGGCATCTACTCATTTCTTAATTCTTTGCTACCACAAAAAGAGCTACTACAAATATTTTTGCACATGTGGGTCCTTTTCCCTCCTTTATTATTTCCTTGGGATACACACCCAGTAATGACACTGCTAGTCAAAGGTTATGTACAGTTTGATAACTCTTTGGGCATAGTTCCAGATTGCTCTCCAGAATGGTTGGATCATTTCATAACTTCACTAACAATGCATTAGTCTCCCTGTTTTTCCACATCCTCCCCCAACATTTATCATAATCTTTTCCTATCATTTTAGCCAACCTGAGAGGTGTGAGATGGTACCTAAGAGATGTTTTAATTTGCATTTCTCTAATCAATAGTGATTTAGAGCATTTTTCCATATAACTATAAATGGCTTTAAATTCTTCATTTGAAAATATTCTGTTCATATCCCTCGACCATTTATCAATTGGTGAATGAATCATATTATTATAAATTTGACAGTTTTTTATGTATTTTAGAAATAAGCTCTTTATCAGAATTACTGGCTGTAAAGATTTTTCCCCACTTTTGTACTTCCCTTTTATTCTTGTTTCTATTACTTTTGTTTGTGCAAAAACTTTTTAATTTAATGTAATCAAAGCTGTCCATTTTTACTTTCATAATGTTCTCTAGTTCTTCTTTGATCATAAATTCCTCCCTTCTATCAGAATCTGATAGGTAAATTATCCTTTGCTCTCCTAATTTGTTTATAGTATCATTCTTTATGCCCAAATCATGTATGCATGTAGACCTTAATTTGGTTTGGGGTGTAAAATGTAGGTCTATACCAGTTTTCTGGCATATTATTTTCCAGTTTTCCCAGCAATTTTTGTCAAATAATGAGTTCTTATTCCAGAAACTTGAGTTTGGGGAATTATTAAATACTAGATTGCTACAGGCCTTGATTATTGTGTTGTGTGTATCTAATCTGTTCCTTTGATCCACCACCCTATTTCTTAGCCAGTACAAATGGATGTTTTATAATATAGTTTTAGGTTTGGTACTGCTAAACCACCATCTTTTATAATTTTTTTCATGAATTCCTTTGATATTCTTGGCCTTTTGTTCTTCCAGATGAATTTTTTTCCTAGAACTATGAAATAATGTTTTGACAGTTTGATTAGTATGGCACTGAATAAGTAGACCAATTTAGGCAGATTTGTCATATTTATTATATTAGCTCAGACTACCCATGAGCAATTGATATTTTTCCATTTATTTAGATATAATTTTATTTGTATGAGAAGTATTTTATAATTGTGCTCATATAGTTCTTGGGTTTGTCTTGAAAGGTAGACCCCGGAATTTCTTTTTCTATCTCTTGCTAATGGGCTTTGTCAGTAATATATAAAAAAACTAATGATTTGTGTGAATTTATTTTATATCCTGAAACTTTGCTAAAGCTGTGAATTGCTTCCAAGATGTTTGTGGATGATTTTTTAGGATTCTCTTGATTTATTATCATATCATCTTCAAAGAGTGATAGTTTTATTTCTTCATTGCCTATTCTAATTCCTTTAATTTATTTTTCTTTTTTTATTGCTAAAGCCAACATGAGTACAATATTGAATAATAGTGGTGACAATGGACTTTCTTGTTTCAGCCATGATCTTATTGGGAATGCATCCAGCTTCTTTCCATTATAAATAATGTTTACTGTTGGTTTTAGATAGATAATGCTTACTATTTTAAGAAAAACTCCCTTTGTCATTAGGCTCTATAGTATTTTTTAACAGAAATGGTTGCTGTATTTTGTCAAAAGCTTTTTTTGCGTCTATTGAGATTATCATACAATTTCTGTTGGTTTTGTTATTGATATGGTCAATTATGGTAATAGTTTTCCTGATATTGAATCAGCCCTATTGCATTCTTGGTATAAATCTCACTTGGTCATAGTGTATTATCCTGCTGAGAAATTGCTGTAATTTCTTTGCTAATATTTTATTTAAAAATTTTTGTATCAATATTCATTAAGGAGATTGGTCTGTAATTTTCTTTAACTTTTACCTCTTCCTGGTTTAGTGCCATATTTGTGTCATAGAAGGAATTTGGCAGTACTCCTTCTTTACCTATTATTCCAAATAGTTTACATAGTATTGGAATTAATTGTTCTTTTAATATTTAGTAGAATTCACCTGTGAATCCATTTGGTCCTGAAGATTTTTTTCCTTAGGGAGTTCATTAATGGCTTGTTCAATTTCTTTTTTCTAAAATATTTTTTCTTTTGTTAACCTGGGCAATTTAGATTTTGGTAAATATTCATTCATTATGCTTTCATAGAGTTGAAGAAAATAGCTCCTAATTATTTCTCTAATTTATTTTTCATTAGTAAGTTCAACCCCTTTCATTTTTGATGGTGGTGATTTGTGGGGGTTTTTCTTTCTTTTTTCTGATCAAACTAACCAAAGGTTTATCTATTTTTTTTTTCATAAAACCAACTTTTAGTTTTTTCTTAATTCAATAGTTTTCTTAGTCTCTATTTTATTAATCTCTACTTGGAGTTTCAAAATTTCTAATTTGGTATTTAATTTAGGGTTTCTAATTTGTTCTTTTTCTAGCTTTTTAAATTGCATGTCTAATTTATTGACCTTCTCTTTATTATATTTATGTAGTCATTTAGAGATATAAAATTTCTCCTAAGAACTGCTTTGGCTGCATCCCATAGGTTTTGGTATGTGGTGTTCCTTCTGACTAGTTGTTTGACTGTACAATAGGTACATCTTATCCTTACCTTCACCTCATAGGTGAGAACTGGGGAAGCAGATACTGCATTTGCTGATTTAGTAGTTCCCAAGGCCTGCTCCTAGTTTGCTAGGATTGGATCTTCATTGATGCAATCTTTCCTAGATTGTGCTCCACTTCCACCCTAGTACAGTATATCTTTTCTGCTGACTTTCTAAGTAGTCTTTGGTTGGAAATTTATTTCATTTCAACTTCTTGTGGGTTTTTGTGGCTCCAGATATGCTTTTATGACATTTTAAAAATGTGGGGTATGGAGTCAAAAAGATCTGACTTCAGATATGTAGTAGCTGTGTGACTCTAGGTCAGATACTTCACTACTGTTTGCCTCTGTTTCCCCATCTGCAAAATGGGGATAATAATAGCATCTACTTCCCAAGGTAGTTGGAGGATCAAAGGAACTGATTTGTAAAGCTAACTTTAAGACAGTGCTTGGAACATAATAAGTGCTTAAATGATTTGTCCCTAAAAGCTATTACCACTTACTTAGAAAAAGATTTACATGGAACATCATAAATAGCTGTGTTTTTCTTATTTATCTTGGTTATTTTTTGTCAATGGTTTCAACAAAGGCATGAAAAAAAATTATCAAAATTTCAGATCATGCAAAGCTGGGCAATAAATATTAACACACTGTATAGCAGAGCTAAGATCTTAAGTAACCTTGAAAGGCTAGATATTGAACTGGAATGAATAAGATGAAAGTGAATAAGAATAAATATATAATATAAAATATGAATATGCAATATTAAGAATTGAAAAACAGATGTTTTATATGTATCTCTCTTCCTCATCTATCTATCTATCTATCTATATCTAAGGGTTTGGTGGACCACAAACTCATATAACAATATTTTATGACACTCAAGAATATAAATGAAATTTTAGATTGCATTAGAATGAAAATAATACTCGGAATAAGGAAATTTTAGTCTTGCTGTACTCACCATGGTTAGACTACAGCTGGAATACTGCTTTCAATTTTGCATACCAAATTTTAAAAAGAACATTGGATGGCCATTGTCTACCCATCTGCTGCCATGGCCTTGGTCTATTTTTTTTCATTCACTCATTAAAACTTTAGCCCTCTTTAATAGAAAAGCTATGTTAATTTGCTTCCTAATTTAGTTAAACCATAATGGTATTTGTAGATTTTTCAGGATTTGAAGACATTGAAATAGCTTTAGCTCCAGGGGAAGATCCAGGATCAAATCTTATCTCTAATGCTAACTATCTGTACAACTTCAGGCAAGTCATATTGCCTCCCCAGGCTACAGTTTCTTCATTTGTAAAAATAAACCTGTTAAATCAAGTGGTTCCTGAGATACTTACTAATTCCAGGAATCTGTGAAAAACATTCAACTCACATCATCTAACTTTATTTTTCTTCTATATCACAAAACCAGTATTGCATCATTATCTTGTAATCATTTCCCATGTGCTAGAGAACAAGAAGACAAATAATAATGTGCTGAAGAGTTATCTTGAACTTCCTCGCAATTTCCCTGCCTTGTGAATTTTCAGCTTTATTGAAGCTTCAGATTTTTTGAAAATGGACTGGAAAAATTGACTGTTGGATCTAGGCTCTTGTCTCAGGCCAGGAAATACCTAAAAAAATGTTAGAATCACAGACCAGTTCCAGTGATCTTGTGATAAAGAGAGTCATCTACACCCAGAGAGAGGACTGTGGGAACTGAGTGTGGATCACAACATAGCATTTTCATTCTTTTTATTGTTGTATGCTTGCATTTAATTTTCTTTCTCATTTTCCTTTTTGACCTGAATTTTCTTGTGCAGCAAGATAATTATATAAATATATATGCATATATTGGATTTTATATATATATATATATATATATATATATATATATATATATATTTCTACCATGTTTAACATATATTGGATTATTTGCCATCTAGGGGAGGGAGTGAGGATAAAGGGAGGAAAACTGGAACATGAGGTTTTTCAGTGGTCAGTGTTGAAAAATTATCCATGTATATCTTTTGAAAATTAAAAGTTTGAATAAAAAATGTAAGAATCAAAGATATACTGCTCCAAAATATCTTAACTTACCTCTGCATTTTACAGATGAGGAAACTGAGTCATATAGTGATTAAGTGACTTAAGTAGAGTCTCATAACTATTAAGTGTCTGAAATTGACTCAGGTTTTTTATCTCCAAGTACTACACTTTATCCATTGAGTTCCCTAGTTTCCTTTTTTTTAAAAAAAATAATATTTTATTTTTCCCAATTATATCTCAAAACAATTTTAAACATTTAAAAAATTTTTGAGTTTCAAATTTTATTTTTACCTTTTCTTCCCCCTCCCTGAGATGCTAAGCAACCAAATATAGGTAATACTTGTACTATCATGTAAAACATTTCCATATTATTCATTTTGTACAAGAAAACTAGAATTAAAAAAAACAAGAGAAATTGAAAAATAGCATGTTTCAGGTCTGTATTCAGACAATATCAGCTCTTTCTCTGGACGCAGATTATATGCTTCATCATTCATTAGTTCTTTGAGATTAATTTAGATTATATTGCTGAGAATAGTTAAGTGATTCACATTTCTTCATAGTACAATATTGTTGCTACATGTACAACATGTTTCTGTTTCTGCTCATTTCACTCTGCATAAGTTCATGCATCAGTTCCTGTTTTTCATGTCTTATAACACAGTAATGTTCCACTGCAATCATCTACCAGAATTTGTTTAGCCATTTCTCAATTAATGGGTATCTCTCTGATTTCCAGTTTAGCTACCACAAAAAAAAAGCTGCTATAGATGCTTTTAAACATATGGATGCTTCCTTTCTTTTTTGATGTTTTCCTCAGTTTCTTAATAAATATCAGTTGATTTGAATGGAGATCCCAAAAGCTCACTATATTAGCTGTTTTTATTTTTGTTCTTCCCAACACTCAAGGATTTTTTCCCTCACAGCACTAGGAAAATAGTCCTCTGCAGACTTCAATGCTATTTCTCTTGATATATCTTCTTCAGAGATGGAGAAATACCATTTGCTGTCCACCCACACCTTAACTTACTCTCTTCCAGAATAAACAAGCTAAAAAACTTTTAATCCTTCCAAAAAGAGTTTTCTTCTTTTCCTTTAATCATTTTGGACAGTTTTCCCAAACCATTTCCAATTTTTTAATATCCATTTTAAAACATAGCACGAAAAAAAAGAAAATTGTATTTTAATGAGGGTTTAGTCAATGCCGAATGAAGAAGGATCAAATCTTACTTTTTCTGATCCTGATTATTATCTGCTGGTAACACACTTTTTACAGATAATTAGAAAAAAACTAACTGACCTGAAAAGAAATAAAAAATAATAATAACTAATGCCATTTAGTCATTTCAGTTATGTTTGGCTCTTCACGACCCCATTTGGGGTTTTCTTGGTAAAGATATTAAAATAGTTTTCCATTTCCTTCTCTGGACCATTTTCTAGACAAGAAAACTGAGGCAAACAAGGTTAAGTGATTTGTCCAGAATCACACAGCTAGTAAGTGTCTGAGGACAGATTTGAATTGATGAAGATGAATCTTCCTGATTCTGACTCTTATCCATTTGTACCACCTAACTGCCCACTATTCTAAAAAGCCCTGATTATTTTTTAAAAAATGATTGTTAGTAGCTTGAATTTCTATGCTTTTAAACATTTTAACTTTTTACTTCATTGTATTTGAGTGTGTTAGGGTGTGGGAGGTTGGGGAAGGAGGATTTTGGCTGATGAGAGGATAGTGGAAAGACAGTGGAAAGATAGTGGATTTAAATTTAGAGCATCTTGAATTCATAGCTTGAGTCTGCTACTGACTATTTAGGCAAGTTACTTCACTCTTTTATTCTCATTTTCCTCATCTTTTAAATAAGAGTATTGGACTTGGTCTAAGCCCTCTGAGCTCTTGATCAGCTGGATGTACAAAAGTAGAAGTTATTAACCTAGAGAATAGTTCCTTGTGGTGGACAGTTGTGCTATATCTACCATCTTTTTGGTCTCTTTCCCAAAAAATGCATTGGAATTTGGACTGCCTTAAGAACTTTGTTCTCAGTAACATACAAGATTATGGAATGATTAGTTCTGATGGACTTGGTTCTTTTCAACAGGTGATCCAAGAATGTTCCAATAGACTTGGAATGAAAAGAGGCATCTGCATCTAGAGAGAGAACTATGGAGAGTGAATATGAACCAAAACATAGTATTTTCATCTTTTATTGTTATTGTTTGCTTGCTTTTTTCTTTCCTTTTTTTCTTTTTGATCTGATATTTCTTATGCAGCATGATAATTGTGGAAATATGTATAGAAGAATTGCACATAGCATATATTGAATTACTTGTTGTCTGGGGGAGGGTGAGAGGAGAAGGGAAGGAGAACATTGTGGAACATAAAATTTTGCAAGGGTGAATGTTGAAAACTACTTTGCATTTATTTTGAAAATAAAGAAGCTATTATTAAAAAGAAAGAAAATGAATCTTTAAGCTGAATGACTTACCCAGTCAAGCAGATGTCAAGTGTCTAGCAAAAGCTAGAATTTGAACCCATTTTTTAAAATTTCAGACCAAGCCTTTTGTATTATGTTTACCTCTTCATCATTATTCTTCAAAAAGTTGTGAAAATCTTACGTCATGAAATTGAATTAATCAATCACTAACCTAGGGTAGCTGGATAGCACAGTAGATAGAACTAGAAATTCATCTTTATGAGTTCAAATCCAGTCTCATACATTTATTAGCTGTGTAACTCTGGGCATTTAATTTTATCCTGTTTACCTCATTTTCTTCATCTATAAAATAAGCTGGAGTAGGAAATAATAAATTATTTCAGTATCATTTCCCAAATGGGATCACAGATAGTCTGATACAACTGAAAAATGAGTTAACAACTTAAAAAAAGCATTATATCTCTGGTACTTACCAGAATGGATAACCAGATTATGCTTTCCACAGCAGATATTCTGAAAATATACCTTAACCAGATGACCTGGAGGCTAGTTGATGCTTGCCAATTGGTGTGTTTCCTTTCTCAAATTAGGGACGTCCCACCATTTTCCCAAATCTGATTATAGTTACCAAATTTGCTACTTCCAAACTTCTTTGGACTTAATAAAATCATTATCATTTTTATTAGAATTGTATGTGAGTAAAAATTAAGTAGATGTAGTGTGAGGGACTCCTAATGGTAAAGCTTAGGGGTCTTTAGTGCTTGGATTTTTGTGACATCTATTTTGTATAATGAGATACAGAGAGACCCAAAGCTTAATAGCTTAAAGGTGTGATAAAACTTTGGAATAACCTGCCTTTCTATTCCCTAGTTTGTGTTATGTTCTAGATTATTTGAATATGTCAATCAGCTCAGTTTTAGAAAAGTAATTTTATATTAAATTTGTTCTGTGTTATTGCTATATCAGTCACCTTACAATCCACTATGTCTCTCTGCTCATTTCCTTTGTTGGCTATTATTTTTTTTCTAAATTGTGATGTTATCAATTATGTTTTGTCCCTGAGTATTTACCCAATCCATCGCTACTGAATTTTTATTCTTGTTATCATTTACAAAGTCAATTGCTTATTTTCAATATTTCATATCATAGTGGAAATATACAATAGTTCAAATCTCAGGAATGCTCACTGTTGCACATTATTGAATATATCTTCTCATTAAGCCTTCAATAAAATGCATTAAGTTCAAACCCATTGAACTTCTTAGATGTCATTGACTTGGGGAAATTTTTCCTGAGGGAAGGTTTTGAAGTCCAAAATTGTTTTAATCATAAAACAGGAAATAATCGAAAAGGACAGATGTGCAATATCAAAAGTCCAGTGCGTTTTCTGCTTCCTAAATTTGAATGGCTAGTATGTACACATGCATAGCAAAAGTTCCTGCATTTCAATCCAAATTCTGTTGCTTTTTGGCCCTGTTGTAATTAATGGTAGTTTTTTTTGGCCAAATTCTTTTCTAATGTAGTTGTCTAATGTAGTTAAATCACTTGTTCTGGGTTGAATAAGTTAATTCATTTTCTTGTTTGCAAAGTTCTTTTTTTTCCCAGTTTGACTTTTCCATTTGGTTTTGGTGAATAGACTTCTGGCTCTAACTTGGAATTCATTGCCCAAGACAAGATCTGACTTTAATTTTTCTTGTGACTATGAAATATTCATCTGGGATTTCCACTCAAGATATTCTTTAATATCCGTTTAAAAAAAAGACTACATTTTTTCTTTGCTTTCCCTATTCAATATCCTCCCCAACTTTTCATCTTTTTTTGGTCTTCAGATTGGAAAGTCACAATAACCCCTGACAGACAGCTGAGGTAGATCATGAGGGAAGAATAAATAGAAATGAGTGGGAGGAAAGGGTGAGGGTTCAGGGTAGTGTTATAGAACACCTTCAAATAAACTATTAGCAAAGATGACAGCTTGCAACCTCGAAAGTCAATGCCCTTTTCTCAGGTGTGGGAACACATTAAATAGAGCAGGGTCTAAGAGATGCTACTATTTGCCAAAGGAAAGAGGAAAAAATTTAATATGACAAGTCTCTTATTTTTCATTGCTCCTAAATAGGCTCATACCATGCTCTCTTATATTTCATACTGTACCACTTTATTTAATGTTTTACTACCCAAATTCATATTATGTTGTTTCTCATGCTATCTTTATTTCTGTTAGGAAGGCAACTTGCATTTACTAAAAAGTATCAAAGTTCCTCCTAAGTAGCTAACAAAACTTTTCCACTTCAAGGAAATTTCCTTTTTTTTTAACTTTTATACATTTCATTTTTAATTTGTACAATAAAACAAGCATTTCCATTATATGGTATAATAAAATGATTTCACATGAAATAAATCTATTATGTACCATTTGCTATTACTTTTAAACATATAATAAAGATTCATGTAAATTCCTTCCTATCCTTTCTCTTTACAAATATAAATATGCATATGTTCCCTCCTTGATGATATAATATTGGACTACTTGCCATCTAGGGGAGGGCGTGGGGGTAGGGAGGGAAATTGGAACACAGGGTTTCACAGGGCCTAATGTTGAAGAATTGCCCATGTATATGTTTTGAAAAATAAAAAACTTTAATAAAAAAAAGAAAATGATGATATACCTCCATCATTTAGTATAGTGCTTAACATTCAATAGGTGCCTAATGAATGTTTTTGTTCATTTTTATTCATTCATTTTCAAATAATACACATAAGATTAAAATACCAATAGACTACTTTTAAGGAAAATTTAACTTAAAAAATGCCAATTGGCCAAATAACGTTTTCATTGAGAATCTAAGGGGTCTGACATTCTTGCACATTATTGAAAAAAGGAAGTTGCTTCTGCACTTCAGCCACACTGTGTATTGTCATGATGGAAGATTCTGCAGCAGGATTCACTCATAGCCACATCAAACATCTGGCTTTCAGGCTGTCTACTTTAGTAGCATTTATGTGGCACGGAAAGGGAACCAAGAGGAAAAGAAAGAAGAATATCTGAGCTTCAACCTTACAATGACGTATGACCAAAAGCTTTAAGAAAAAAAATAGTAAGAGAACTGCTAATGATCAGAGGATTAGGGATTTAAGCTGGAAGGGACCCAAGAGCTAATATAACTCTTCATTTTGTTGATGAGAAATACTTAGAAAAATTATTCAATGTGATTTTTCTGTCTGTATCCCTGTCCCTGTGTTTTCTCTCTCCCTTCCCTTTATTTTCTCTCTCTGTCTCTCTCTGTCTCTGTCTCTCTCTGTGGGTCTCTCTTTCTGTCTCTATCTCTCTGTATGTTTCCCTGTCTTTTTGTTTCTGTGTGTGTGAATCTCTCTCTCTCTCTCTCTCTCTCTCTCTCTCTCTCTCTCTCTCCCCCTCTCCCTCTCTCCCTCCCCCTTCTCTATATTTATTAATTTTGAAAGGAGAGCTCCCTTCCAGCTTCTTCTCTTCCTGTTTCTGAAACATGTCCCTTAGATCTCTCTCTGTGGACTTCCCATGAAACATGGAGCTAGGCTCCTTACCCTTTCTCCGTCCCAGCTGCATGACAGCTGTGAACAAACAGCACAAATCCTGCTTAGACAAGCCAAAGAATGGATCTCAAAGCCCCGGCTGCCTTGTTCTGTTTTGTGTTCATTTTCCTAGGGAAAAAAAAGTGATCTGAACAGCTAACCAGAGATGGATGTGTCTAGGTTTGGAATTCATGGGCCAGTTAGGTGATGCATTAGATAGTGCTAAACCTGGAATCAGGAAACTCTGAGTTCAAACTCAGTCTCAGACACTAGCAATGCGACTCTGAGCAAATCACTTTACCCTGTTTGCCTCAGTTTCCTAATCTGTGAAATGAGCTGGAGAAGGAAATGGAAAACCTCTCATATCTCTATCAAGAAAACCCCAAATGAGGTCACAAAGCAGTGAACACAACTGAAATGACTGAATAACAATAATATGGGCCTTGTCACTTCAAAAACTGATAGATGCTGGATCATCTGGGAGTGCAGGAGATGTAAGCTCTGATCACTGTAGCACTTCTCAAAGGAGAAATTTAAATTAAAAAGGGATTAAAAGGAGATTGAGCCCAAATTCCAGCCTGGCTTGCTGAAAGACATGTCCTGGTAAGAGATTTTTTAGATCAGTCAACATTTATGAAATATCTGACATGTACCTGGAACTGTGCTAGGTGCTCAATCTCTATATAATTTGCTTGACCCTTGTCCATTCAAATTCAATTCTACAATGAATATACTTATTATATAATAAAGAAACTCAAGAAAATACAAATATAATTACTGAAATAATTTGTACTATCAGGAAACTTATTTCTTAGAGGGAGAAGACATGTTAATAATTACATACATATAGGACAGATCCAATGTTGAGTTGAAGGTGACCTTAATGGGAAAATTCTAAAAGTAATCATGGGGAGAGGGAGGATCATGGGATATGCCTCCTTCAGAAGATAAAACTGGATATCTTCTTGAAGGAAACTAAGAAGCCATTGTCTTCTCATCTTTATCCTTTTTTTTTTTTTTTTTACAAATTAAAAAATTTGTATTAGTTTTTCATCTTAACCCTGACCTCTCCACTTAGCACCATATGCTTGTGAAATGATTCTTATTCGTAATCAGCTGCTTCCTAAAAAGATGTAATCACTTTCATTTTTTAAATGTGTGATGTTGTTTGATGATCATCAGAGACTATTCTTTCTAATGCTCTTATGAGCACCATAGTTTTCTCTTAAAAAGCAAAATATCTCTCCTAAGATGGGTTTGTTCAATGCACCAAGATCTAAGTTGTGAATTCTGTCATCCAAAGAAATAAAGATGGCCACCCAT
Source organism: Sarcophilus harrisii (assembly GCF_902635505.1). Lineage (NCBI taxonomy): Eukaryota > Metazoa > Chordata > Mammalia > Dasyuromorphia > Dasyuridae > Sarcophilus > Sarcophilus harrisii. Next base: position 34,726,525 of record NC_045430.1, read on the forward strand.
GGGGATGGCCACCTTTCAGACTCAGAAATATGCCATAATTCCAAAAATCATTCTTCCCCTTCCAGCCTTCCCCTGGTTCCACTGACCCAACATTTTTCTGTCTATCAAGAAGGGAAGCCCAAGTCTACCTGAGCTTATCCTTGTTGAATACACTTTCTATGTTAATGTAAAATAAATTCCCTTTTTCAAGCTTTTAAATGATCCAAGAGTGTCTCACTTTATTCCAATGTTTAATGTAAACTATCAAACCAACCTGAATTATGTGTGGTCTACAACACATGCATGATGTTGCTTGAAGGGAAACATCTCTAGTCTTTTCTTATCCCACTTTTCTCCAAAGGAGACTTTATTATATGCTAGGAGAGGAGGAGGAGTTTAGAACCAGAACCTTGGCCATTTTGTTCTCTTCAGAGAGAAGGGATCCCTATAAATATTATTACTTTATGGGATATATATTTCAGATTTGAGCTAATTTTTGATCACTGGTTGAGGACACAAAAGGATCTCAATCTCTATATCCATTGCTTGACCCTTGTCCATTCAAATTCAATTCTACAATGAATATACTTATTATATAGCAAAGAAACTCAAGAAATTAAAGTTAATAGCAAAATGGAAATAGAAAATGAAGGAATATATAACAGACAACACAAAGTGAATGACCTCTTTCATTGGAGAGAGGTAATTTAGATCAACATGAGAGAAAGTGTCAGAGGAGATTTCCTTAAAGAATCGAGTGTAGACAGCTGAGATTAGGCATATGATGGAGAGAGCCAGCTCTTCTGATATTGGCTTCTTCCCAGAGTCTTGTTCTCCCTTCAGCAAAACGAAGTAGATTTAGGATCTTCTATCTTGTCTCTTGAAACAAGATAAGTCTGAAAGACTCAACAACTCAAAAAAAAAATTGAGCAAGACTGAAGAGTCAAATTCTCCTACTCTCAACATAACTCTATCCCAGAACATTATCTCAAATAAAAATGAAAGACTCTCATACCAATGGGCTTTGGGACTGGGGTTATATGTGCCATTAAGGCATAAATTTGTAAATAATCTATAACCCCAGTTTCTACCTAAAAATGTAGAATGTGGTATAATTCTAAGAATATAATCCTTCAAAATTTCACTGGGCTTTCTAATTAGTGTATTTTTGTTTTGAATTTCTTCAAGCAGCAAGAACTTCTTCCTCTCTCTAGTAGAATTAAATTTGTTTTTTTTCACAGAATAACTTTTCAACTTGTAGTAGTAGATGCATGAGCAAGGGAAGTAAAACAAACATTTATTTAGCACCTATTATGTGCCAGATATGAACTATTTTTGCCTAACATGTGATAAAGCTTTTTAAGTTCAAATCAATCTGATCCATAGCTGAACATATGGTACTTTGATTCCAGTATAATGATGTAATTTTGGTCTCTTTGAGAATGAAGATAGCCACCATTATGTGCCAGACTCTATGTTAAATGCTTTAAAATTTTATATCATTTGATCTTAATAACAATTAGGGGCGCTATTATTATCCCAATTTTTATTATCATTGAGGAAACTGAGGAGTACAGAGGTTTTTCTTTTTACCTTTTAAGTGATTTGCCCACGGGAAAACTGTCTTTCATACAGCAAGCAATTCCATTGATGATAGATAGTTCTTGTTTTAAAAAAAAAATCCTTAAATTTTAAATTTGTCTCAATCTATGAAGAGTAATATTTTTTCTAGATGATAGAAATGCAAGATACGTCATCTACTCCAGGTTGTCTCTAAAATCATGATAAATGAAGCTCTAGGGAATTTGCTGGACTAGGAGTTAGGAAGACTCAAGTTCAAATATTATCCTTTAAACTCACTGTGTAAGCCCAGACAAATCACACGTATTGTCTCTTGGTCTCTGTTTCCTCATTTGCTTAAAAAAAAAGTGGGGAAGGGCTGGCTGAAAGGGAGGCAATAATATCAGGTATCTCAACTATCTCAGTGTTATTTTGAAGCTCAAATTAGATAATTTATGTAAAACAATTAATAGTTCTATGTAATAGGAGTTAAAACTATCCATGGTAGGAATTGCATACCTTCTGAAACATTCAGTTTCCCCATTTATGAAATACGCAGAGTCTAGATATTCAAATGTGAAGGGTATTATTGCTTCATGAGTTAGAAGGCTAGATAGGATATCCACTAAGATCCCTTCTAAAGCTAAGATTTTATTATTCTCTGAGCCTATGAATGACACAATGGCTGTTGCATTTGCTAAATCAAATTAACTTCCTACTGTTTTCATTTATGTTTTCTCCTTCCATCCCCCCCCCCCCCCACAAGTCCCCTTCCCTGATCACTTCATCCACATCTGACATTGGTAATATAGCCATTTTAGAAACACTTTTTATCATGTTTTATTGAGAGGATGTGCTTGGTTTCAGGATTTCTAGTTTGATTATATACATATATTGTCATTTGCTTACAATGTTGAATGTTAAACTCAGAACAATTCTTTTTGGACCCTTGAGAGAACATCTCCTGATAAATTGCTTGATCTATGAAAAAAGCTCTTAGTTAACCTTGTCTGTCCGTTTATTTTGATAAATAACTCAACCTACTCTGAGAAATAGATTTAGGTTCAGTCATGAAAGTCTAATGGCCTTACAATTGGCTTTTAAAATTGAACATATAGGCCACTTAATAAAGTTGGATAAATATGGCATTGGGCTTCTCTCAATGTCTGGAAATGATGATAGTAGACTTCATAAGAGATTTATAATTATAAATTTGTAGAATAATTGGTCTGCAAGGCATCTTAAAGATCATATGGTTGAAACCTATTCTATTACTGCTGAGGGAATAAAAATTCAAGGAAGAGAAGCAACTTCTCCAAAGTCACAAAAGCAATTTGTAGCAGAACTGGAATTAGTTCTCATGTCTTCTAGCAATCTCATGTCCCTTTAATTAGAAGGTCCTATCTTATCTGATCCTGTCCAGGGCTTATAGGTTGTTTCTACCACATCCTTTCATGACTCAAGTTGGAGAATGGGCTTTTCATGTGGAGCCAGGCTTAACTTTAGGGGATTTCTAAAGATCTCCATTTCATTTCACTGGCATCTGCAGCTCTGGTGATTTGTGAGCTTGAACTTCAGGGTCAAGTAATCATATCATACAATGATACTGCCTGGCTTGGAACCCATTGGGACATCACTAGATGTATGTGGGTGGGCAGAAGGCAGTATCTAGCAACTCAAAACACCCATGAGAATTTTCAGGCCAGAACCACTGATTTCCCCAGATCTATTGCTTACCTAAAGCTATTTATGAGCTTCTACCTTAGGGAATTTTTCTCCAAGAACATTATAATAGGAAACTCATTTCCTCTCAAGGCAACATATTGCATTCATATTACACTCTTTCTCTCTCTGCATATATATATATATATATATATATATATATATATGTGTGTGTGTGTGTGTGTGTGTGTGTGTGTGTCTATCTCTCTTTCTTGTATTCTTTATTATGCTTTTCTTCTTTTTTTCTATTCATTCTTTTCTTCCCTTTCTTCCTCCCTCCCTCCCTCTCTCTCTTCCTTCCTTCCATTTTTCTTTCATTCTTTCCTTTCTTCCTTCCTCCATCTTTCCCTTCCTTTCTCCCTCCCTCCATTCCTTCCTTCCAAAAACAATTCTTTTTTTATTATAGCTTTTTATTTACAAGTTATATGCTTGGGTTATAGCATTGACAATTGCCAAACCTTTTGTTCCAATTTTTCCCCTCCTTCCCCCTCCTCCCTCCCCCTGATGGTAGGTTGACCAATACATGTTAAGTATGTTAAAGCATATATGTCCTAACAGTTATCAAAAATAATTCTTAAAGTCTAAGTTTAATTTCTAGGACAGTAAGAGTGGGTTTTTAAAAATAAAGTTGAATTCAGAACAAATATCATCAGTCCAAATCTACATCTACATTTTTGCTAAATGAAATCACAGCATAATTTGGAAGACACAAACATGATTCCATATTTACCCGACTTTATAAGATAACCTATAGTTTTGATTCTAAGAACAATTTGTGAAGCTATAAACTTCCCAAGACTTAAGCCAAATCCATTTCTCAGTTTAGATAGTTAACTTGTCAAAATAATTGGGCAGACTTAACAGAAAACTGCTTGATAATAGTAAAAATGAGATAGATAATGATAGAATTTGAAAGATACTTTATAATACCAGTTCAAACAGCAGTCAGAGCTGGAAGAGAACTTTTGGAGATGGAACAAAATAATTAAAAATTATTTTTATTAAAATATTTTGCTGACTAGCTGTACAGTTGTGGATCTGTATTTATTGGGCTAGATATACAATAAAACCTCTGACCTTCAAAGAAGGAACTGTGATTATTCAATCCTCAGTGCATTCTATCAAGCCTGCTATAAATTGGTCCACTAACACTGATAGGTTCAATAGGAGGTCAGAAATCAGTATACAGAAAGCATTCACAACATTAATTGATGGAGGCAAGAGTAGAGTAGAATTTAAAGAGTACTTGTGGTACTTTTTGCATTCTGTAAATAACGTACACAAAACAAGAGTTAGTATTCAGTGATCAAGAATAGCAAATTAATATAGGAAACTACCAAATGGGTTAAGTGCTTTCCTTGCCTCTTTTGATCTCATCTCTTCCTTTTCTCACATCATGTAATATCTTCCCTAACATTAGGTTCATTTCAATGACCCCAAACCTCTGTCTCCCTATAGAAGATGTTCTTCCTTCTCTCAGATAAGGCCTGGAGGTTTAAGCTGGAAAGTCTCTTGGAGATCATTACATCCAATTTCCTCATTATAATAGATAAAAAAAAACTAAGATAATATAATAGATTAAAAAAACTAGATAAAAAGAGAGGTGAAATCACTTGTAAGTCACAGAACTAGGACATTTCTGTATAAGATTTGAACTCAGATTTTCCTGCCTGTGAATTCAACATTTTCCCTATTATGCAATTTGTTGGTCTATGACCAGCACAGAACAATGCTAGTAGGCAGATTCTTCATCGGATAGTTATCAAAAGCATCTGAGAGGTCCAATATGAAGCTTTCTAAAAAATGTGCAATAATCTCTCATGATCTAAATATTTAATATGGGCAATTTTCTGGCTTGTTATTAAAAGGGGAAAAAGATAAACATTTATTAAGCACTTCTCAAATATTATTTCATTTTTGATAATCAAATATTGGATATTATAATAATATGTGAGTCCAATAGTCATGTAAACTTCCTAAAGCAAGTGAAAATTTCTGTTTTCTCCTTGTAATATCTCCCTCCCAGTAATCTGTCTGAAGATTGAGAAATGGAGGCAACTAGAGAAAGCCCTACAACATCTGCATTGAGGAATGTGGATAGTTTTCACAATAAGCAGCACATGGGGCAACTTATGATGTATAATTATTCGAAATATTAATGGAGCTACCTACATACTCCATGTTCTGCAATCCTAATTGCATCCCACAGAGATTTACTTAGGTACCTCAAGGCCTTGCATAAATTAATTCTATATCAGCGGAATGGTTGTCCACTCTTTATCCTTGTGCTAAAATAGCAGAGCAGCCTCTGGTAGAGTAACAGACACCATTTTATATAAGGCTGACAAATCTTTCTACATACTCTGACCTTTAATACATAGAAACTATTAATAAAAAACAAAAATAATTGAAAGAAAATGAAAGCAAAAGGAGTCTGCTACAAGTGAAGGTAGGATTTGAGATCTGGTGATATCTCTTTTTAATTTTTTCTTTTAATTAAAAAAAAAAGAATATTCCATCATCTTCATTTCCAAACAGATGTCACCAGAAAAACAAAAAAATAAACATTACATAGACTATAGATATTCAGTGAGTTGATGTTAATAATTGAGCCACTGGACCTGGAATTAAAGACACCACAGTTAAAATCTTGCCTCAGACAATTACTAGCTGTGTGATCCTAGACAAGTCACAAAATCAGTAAATAGGTAAAATAGGTAACTAACTCCTAGGTTTTTTTCTGAGTACAAAAAAAATGCATTTTGAAAGATTTAAAGTTATATAAATATATACATTATTATTATTATTATTATAATGTGGATCTACTTGTATTATACTACAATAGGACTCAGACAGTAAGGGTGATAAAGAAGTCCCTCCAGCTTATTGAATGAATCTTAGAGGGGATTTCTGAAAAGGCACATTTAGCCATCACCCAGAAAAGGAAGGGTTATGGTCTACATAAGATATTCACAGTGATAGAATCAAGAATTCAACCAAGTATCAAGCATCTCCATCAAACCATTCTTGACATTTTATCTGTTTTTAGAAATATTCCTTAAATCTGCCTGACTTATCAGGTATCAGCATCTCAGACAGTGATATAATGCAGCAGAATTGTCCCTGACTGGAGTGTTTAACAACTCACGTGAATGCTGCTTTTGACATCATATACCAGAAAAGCAGGGTTGTCAATTGTGGTCACTATGGCAACTGTTGTAGAGAAGAGCATCTTTCCATTCATTTTATGGCAGCTATTATAAAACCAGCAGATGGGTATCAATCATTGCTGATGAAATTCACTGTTGACTTAACTTTTTCTTCCAACAGTTGAAAAGCTAGATGGTACAAGGGATAGAATGCCAGATGTGGAGTCAAGAGTACTCATCTTTCTGAGTTCAAAAGACACATATGACCCTGAATAAGTCACTTTTCCCTGTTTGCCTCAGTTTACTCAAATGTAAAATGATCTGGAAAAGGAAATAGCAAAGTACTCCAATGTCTTTACCAAGAAAACCCCTCAATGGGGTCATAGTCAGAAATGACTGCAAAATGACCAAACAACTAATTCAACACCTATCTAAAAACAATCTCTTCTTGCTGAATATAGACTACTTTTGTATTGTGATTATTCATGAAAGATAACAATATCGGTGGCTCCTACAGACTAATCTGGTGTCTTTTCAAATGTTGTGTCTTACACTTCCCAGAGAAAGGGAAGTATTGTTTTACTTCTGTTTCTGGAATAAAGTGTTTTCTTGTGGGTCTCTGTCATCCTAAATATCCTGTCAGAACTTAGTGGTCCCCTGGAGGTGTCTTTAACGGAATCACCAGGTCCCTGGCCTGTGATTCACCTCATAGACAAATGTCCAGTGTAGAGCAGGGCAATCGAATATCCTGATTTTACTTGATGAAAGGCTGTAGTAGAACCAGAGAAGCAATTAACCTGTACAAAATCTTACGTAAACATGAATTTCATCATGCTTTTTTTCCCTGTGTAAGAAATTATAATAACTCCCTATGGCCAGTTGGTTCCAATCTAAACTCATATTCCTGGCACTGGACTATACATAATCAGAACTCATCTATCCAGCCTTTTCCCTTGCTACTTATATACCATACCGACATATAATTCAGAACACAGGGCAGTTTCAGTATGGAGACAAAGCAACCATTCATTTGGCTAAGGCGTAAGATTTGGCTGGTGGATGGATACAGGCTGTCAGGAGGTGAATTAGTTACACCTTGATTATCACACCCCAATTCAGTAAGTCATTATTGATCTGACAACCCTTTTTAATTAAATGACTTTTGAAATATTACAGATCTCCATTTTTAGAAACTCACTTTACCTTTTTAATTTGTGCTGAAGACTAAACTGTGTCTGATCTTTCCTGTGTAAATTTATCAATAGCCTTGGGCCAAAACCAATAAAGTTTAAGTCATAAGTGATAGAATCTGCCAAGATCATAGAGGGAAGGAGTTGGATGAAACGTAGGTAATTTAGCAATTGAAAGATGTTGTGGAATAAAATTATCAAGCTGATTTTAGAAGCCAAAGGAGTGGGCAGTCTTAGAACTTTTGATAATTATTGTGCCCAAGTTTGTTAATGAAGGAAGGAAGGAAAGAGTGGAGGAAGGAAGGGAGGAAGGGAGGGAGGAAGGGAAGATTTATAATATGATTTCTACATATGATGTAAGTAAGTAACATACAACAAAGCAGAAAATCTCTTCAAGGGAGATATAGGCAATGTAATCCCATGAGTTGGGGCAGCTAGATGGTTCAGTCAATAGAGTGTTGGATTTGGATTTAGAAAGACCTGAGTTCAAATGCCCCCTCAGTTACTTATTAGCTTACATGCAAAACACTTAACCTCTGTTTACCTTAATTCACTGGAAATGGCAAACCACTGCAGCATTTTTTTTTTTTTGCCAAGAAAACCCCATAGATACTCTGGTCCATGGGATCACAAAGTCATTTAAGATTTATATAAATCTTATTTTATCTTTATTTTATTATATAAATCTTTTAAATATATATATATATATAATTATATATATATAATTTTAGATATCCCAATGATTTTTAAATTATCTCTTTTCAGGTGAATTGTCAGATATCTTAGTCTTCTTTTTTTTTATTCTTTTGATTTTATTTGATATTTCTTGTTGCTAATAATTCCTTTTGGTTTATTCTACTTTTCAGGCAGTTCATTTGTGGCTAAAGATTATAACTTACTCTTTTAAGGTATTTATTTTCCTAATTTTTTTTCTCAAGAGCTTTTATTTCATTATTTTTGTTTGTTTCATTTTTTGTAGATATTAATGCTGTTCAATGATTTTTTTTCCTTTAGGGCTCTGCTTGCAGTTGTTTATAGAGTTGCTTTCTTTCTCCTTTTGAGAGTATCTCTAGAATTTCAATGAATTTTCACACTTGTTAGTATTTTCTTTGATTGACTTACCTCTCCAGATTTACTTCCTGCACTGAAACATTGTGCCAGGGCTAGGCTTGAATTCCTGCTCTGCTTTGGAGTGTCATCCTAATGGTTTTACTCCTGGTCCTTCTGAGTTCCTATAATCACCTTCATTTCCTTGATTTAGTATCGAGTCTTTGAAATTCAGAACAGTGGCTCTTTTAGGTCCCTCTGTGGCATCTTAGAACAGAATAGAAAGGACTTTAAGGTAACTGGGATGTACCCATTTAAGCATCACTATGGGAAGAGATTAGTCTCCAACTCATAGGACCGTTGCTATTATTGTTCCCTCATGTCTGATACTTGGTGGGGTCACAGACTAATTTAGAATCAGAGAGCAAAGTAAAGACAGGAATTCAAAGATCAAACAACTTCAAAATGAAAGCTTTCAGGACGTTAGTCAACGTCTAACTTTTTGTAGTTGTTCAATTGTATCTTGAGTCTTTTGTCCCCTTTATGGGGATTTTCTTGGCAAAGTTATTGAAGTGATTTACCATTTCCTTTGCCAGTTCATTTTACACATCAGGAAACCATGGCAAATAGGGTTAGAGTGTATAGAGGTTGAATTTTAATTCATGAAAATGAATCTTCCCAACTCTGTGTTCATCACACCATTCAGTATGGTGTATTCCTAGCTGTTCCCCAAATTCAGAAGTCCCACATAAAATATATTTACTTTATTGTTGACTTAATACTAAAAAGTGCCAGCAAGGAGACAGTGGGAGGGAGATGCAGAGCTGGGGGAAGTGGCATTAGATTGGATTTCTTTCATGTTCAGAAGAACAGACTGGGTCCTAGATGTGCTATTAATTTGCTCTGTGACTTTGAAGAAGTTATTCCTGCTCTAGACTTCCATTTATTCATTTGTAAAGTAAGGGGTTGGACAGAATGATTTTTAAAGTACTATGGTTACTGGGATTTATATAGCACCTATGGTTTGTAATGTACCTTCTATACATTGACCCTGTGAGGTAGGTCTTATACTTTTATTTTCTGTTTTCCAGTGAAAAAACTCAGGTTGGAAGAGTTTTTCCCCCACCTCTTTTCCCCTGCCCCTTAAATCCTGGGACTTGTCAGAGACAGGATTTGAATGAGGTAGTTCCTTATTTGAAGTATAACATGGAATTCCTTCCTCTGCCACATCTCATTCTATTTTCACCCTTGTTCTTGTTTTCTTCTGTGCTTCAAAATGATGCTTTTCCTACAGGTGCCTCATCCTGAAACTTGTCCCAGTGCTTGGAAGCTCCTCAGCCCAGAGTACCTTACTTTCCCCACAATCCACTAACTTTGGGCTTTCCATCTGCAGGTCCTCCCTCTGCTCCTTCCTGGAGTTTCCATTTTGTGGAGGAACTGAATCTAGTCTTTCCAGCCCTGTTTTTGTCTTCCTCTGAAATTCAAAACCACACTTCTCCAGAGGGAACTGTCACCTTCCATGATTCTATCCTCCCTTTTGTGGGTTAGCTTCCCCTTTTAAACAAAACAAAACAAACAAACAACAACAACAAAAACTCTTTTCTGTATCCCCAGAATTTAACCAAGTGTCTAGCATGCTTAATGAGTGACTTTTTCTTTCCTTCCTTCCTTCATCCTTTCTTTCTTCCTTCCTTGCTTTTTCTTTCTTCCTTCCTTGCTTTTTCTCTACCCCTCTTTCTTTCTTCCTCTCCCTCCCTTTCTATCTTCTTTCTTTGCTTCTCTTCCTTCCTCCCTCCCTCCCTCCCTCCTTTCCTCCCTCCTTCCCTTCCTTCTTGCCTCCCTCCCTTCCTCCCTTCCTCCCTCCCTTCCTTCTTGCCTCCCTCCCTTCCTCCCTTCCTCCCTCCCTTCCTTCCTCCCTCCCTTCCTTTCTCTTCAAATTCCTAGCTGATCTTACCAGATGTGATTAACGCCTGCCCCCCCCCCCAGCCCCAACCCCCATTGCACTGTTTATTTAGGATATGTTTATAATATACTCATCTATTTCTCATATTGCATTCCCTACTAGAAAGTAAGCTTCTTAAAATAAGAAACTATTTATTTATTTGTTTTTGTTTTTTTCTTTTTTTGATCCCCAATGATTAGTAAAGTGGCTGGTCCATTCAGGGGAGTCACACACGTCCTAGGATAGTTTCAAGACTTAAAATTGTACTCAGTTCTGCAGGGCATCCTGTGTTAAAATTTGTTCATTGATTGATTGTGATTCTTGATTTCCAACTTCTACTGCTTTTGAAGCCTGCCATTAGTCACAAGTTGGCTCTGCCCTCTCCCTCCTCCCAAACTGTTCTTAAAATTTATTTTGGAAAATGCTTTTATATCATTGGGATCAGACAACTTTTGCTGAATTATGTTGTGTAATACTTGCCATCTGTGAATGAGATACTTGTCACTTTAATAAAGAAGATAAAGCACAAGTACATTTGGAAATTGTTACAAATTTGCATGTGGGACAAGAAAATTAATTGCAACAAAAGAGATGTAGGAACACAACTTTATTTTTTGGCCATGTTTTTTTTCCCTCTGCCCACATGAAATATGAGAACTTTTAAATATAAAACTTGGTCCTCTTGCAAACTTTTCCTTGCTTCTTGCCAATAAGAAATGATATAATTCCTTCCAGATCTGCATTTCGTTTAAATCTAATTTCTTCTGTGTGTAAGAGGACAGGATAAATGTGTAGGAGTGACTTTAGAAAATCTCTTCGTCTTTATATCTGTTTAAAACTTAATTTAGTGGGATTGCAAGTCATGCCTGGAATAGAGCCTTCACACTCATTATTTGGCATTTAATTGTCATCCAGCTGGTTAAATTCACATTAACATTTGTAAGAGACACTTTTCAGTGGACCTGCTTTTTCCTTGGGAAATGAATTCTGGTTGAAATTCAAAGTTCTATTTCAAATACTGTAGATAAGTTTTTAAAAAATAGCAATCCTCTACCCTGGGACTTCCCCACTCCAACTGTTGATTATGCAAACCTTTTTTTTGGGGGGGGTAGTAGCATTCCTCATTTTATTTTCCTGAGTTGTCTCTTGAATAGCTGAAAACATCAGTTTACATGGTTCTAACGAGATGGCTCAGTATCTTGGGTTGCTCATGTTGCTGTTATTCAATAATTTTGGTTGTGTTGACTCTTTGTGAATCCATTTGGGATTTTCTTGGCAAAGATCCTGGAGTAGTTTGCCATTTTCTTCTCCAGCTCATTTTACAGAGGAGGAAACTGAGGCAAACAGGGTTACGTGATTTCTCCAGGGTCACACAGTTAGTAAATGTCTGAGACTGGATTTGAACTCAAGAAGATGAGTTTTCCCAACTCCAGTTCCAGTGCTCTCTCTGTGCTCTATGGGAACACCTTGTTATCATATTGGTGGGCCATATTTGCTATTTAGCACATTTCATTTCATCAGGCTTTTCTTTTCAGATTTCTATGTACTTTCTCTCAGCAGCAACTAAGATTTTAAAAAGCCACAAATCAAAATTAGATGTTGTTAAATTATAATGACCAAGCTTGACCCTGAAGAAGAGATGAGAAATTAAATGCACTTTCCTCACTTAGTTGCAAAGGTGGGGGACTATGTGTGTGAAACAGCACGCACACACACAGACTCCACTATTTTTCATTCTGTCTCTTTGTCTCTAACAATCAGTCTGATTCTGCAAGACAATAACGGATAATTATATGTGATATATCAGCTGACCATGTTCTTGACTAAAGGGGTCCATATTTTTCCCACAATGGTTCATTTCTGCTGACAGGTGACATTGAGGCTATTTTAAAATCTTACTCTTACATCTATTACTCTTAAATCTATTACTCTTACATCTATTACTCAGTTCCCAATTTTTTTTTTACATTAGAGATGATGCTATAAAATTTTATCACTTCCAATATATGAGAAGATACCTTTATCACTGGAAGGCAGCTGAAAGGTAATTGGTTCAACCCTCATTGTTGAACAGTTATGAAAACTAAGACTAAAAGGGATAAACAAAGTTTGATAGTGTTTTGGGGCATTGTTCCAAATTGCTCTCCAGAATGGTTGGATCATTTCACAACTCCACCAACAATGTATTAGTGTCCCAGTTTTCCCAGATCCCCTTCAATATTTATCATTATCTTTTTCTATTATCTTACCCAAATTGAGAGGTATGTAGTGGTACCTCAAAATTGTCTTGATTTGCATTTCAATGATCAATTGTGATTTAGAGCATTTTCCATAAAACTAGAATTGGTTTTAATTTCCTCATCTGAATTTTTTTTCATATCCTTTGACCATTTATTAATTGGAGAATGGCTTATATTCCTATAAATTTTATTTTTTATATCTTTTTTATCTATATATTTTAGAAATGAGATCTTTATCAGAACCCTTGAATGTAAAAATGTTTTCCCAGTTTTCTGCTTCCCTTTGAATCTTGTCTGCTGCCTTGATTTTGTTTGTACAAAAACTTTTTATGGCACAATACAAAAACTTAATTTCATGTAATCAACATTATCCATTTTGCATTTCTTACTGTACTCTAGTTCTTCTTTGGCCATAAATTCCTTTCTTCTCCACAGATTTCAGAGGTAGACTATTCTTTGTTCTTCTAATTTACTTATATTATCACTCTTTGTGTCTAAATCATGAGCCCATTTCAACCTTATCTTGGTATAGGTGTTAGATATGGGTCAATACCTAGTTTCTGCCATACTATTTCTCAATTTCCCCAGGAATTTTTGTCAGTGAGTTCTTGTCCCAGAAGCTGGGGTTTTTGGGTTTATCAAACATTAAATTACTATAGTCACTGATCATTGTGTCTTGTGAACCTTACCTATTTCACTGATCCACTATTCTATTTCGTAGACGGTATCAAATGTTTTTTATGACTCATTTATAATATAGTTTTAGATCCTGGTCATTCTCTTAAGTATAACTTTTCCTATAATTCTATGAATTTTATATTTTGCATACTAAATTCCTTACAACACAGAAATAATTTATTTTAAATATTATTTCTATTTATTCAATTTTTTGATATCAATTTTTATTTTTTATTAAATATTTGCTTTTTATTTAATATTAATGCAGCTTTTTGTGGTAGCAAAGAACTGGAAATTGAGAAGGTAATTGTTATATTTATTGTCCCCTATGTAATGGGCATTCATTTCACATCAAGTTATTTGCTACTACCAAAAAAAGAAAAGGGGGCAAGATAAGATGATTTTTAAAAATATTTTTGACACCTTTTGTTTTTATGTAATCTACATTTTTCCCTACATCCCTCCCTTTGCTTTTCCCAGAGATTCATCTTTTATAAATAGGAACAAAACTATAACGACAACAACTAAAATAATAATAAATAATAGTAAACAATGAAAGAACTTTTTTAAAAGGGAAAGAGGAAAAAAATCACACAAACTAATCGATGCATTAAAATATTAATGTTTTTGTACAATATTTCTTAACAGTGCACCCCACTTCTACAAAGGATCAAAGGGATAAGTCTTCTCATATTTCTTCTTTGAGGCCAGTCTCAGACTTTACAATTTCAAAATACTTATACTTTATATTATGCATATATTCATAATCTCTACAATAACATATCTCATTATATATGTATATGTAATATATTTCTGCATTCTGAGTCTTTCAACTTTTTTCCAGATTCGTAGAAAGTCTAATCATTAATTTTTTGGAGTAAAAGTTGGTTATTACGTTGATCAGAGCTAAATTTAAATTATTTTATAATACTGTTGTTCAAATAAATCGTTCTCTTTCTGTGAACTTCACTTTACATCAGTTCCTACAATTCTTCTCAAGTTTCTCTAAAACTGTTCCATTCATCATTTTTATGGCACAGTATTTTTAGATTTATTTTCATTTTTGTCACATTTTAAGTTCCAACTATCTTCCTCTCTCCCTCCTGACCTCATTGTAACATTATATATTATATTTTGCTAGGTAAGTTTTCTTGTTTGTTAGCTTTGCCTTTGGGAATATGATTTTGTAAACTCATTGCTCCTTTAAAGTAGTAACTGCACAGTTATATGTGATACTGACCAGTCCTCCTATTCTTTCTGGCTGCTTGAAATGCTATTCTTTGACCTGGAATAATTTTGGCTATAATGTTCCTGGGAATTTACATTTGGAATTTCTTTTGAGACATGACATGGTAGATTCTTTCTATTTCTGTTTTAGTCATGGTTTTCACATAGTCTAAGGAACTCAGGTGCTCTGATTTTAAAATCCATTGATTCTTCTGCTGTATCAAGGCTTGATGATGATTTTGCTGTAGCTTTGCTTTATTTTTAAGTTGTTTACAGCTCCTTCCCCACCCCTTCCACACCATTTTCCTACAAAAAGTCTTATCTTATTTTCAAAAACTAGTATGTGCATACACCCATTTATCTATTAATATTTCTATCTAGTCATTATTTTATTTATTTATTCAATTATTTGTTTGATCATTTATTCATTTATTTGTGCATTAGTTTGTTTATTAAGAATGACTATTAATCAGTTATCAAGTATCAATGAGATACTGAATGTATACCAAATTCTACTGTAGATATAAAGACAAAAGTAATATAACCCCTAACCTCAGAGAACATAATTTCATCTTTATATACACACAATACTCATATGAGTAATTATAACCAAGCCTTCAGTATAAGGTATTTGAATTATAGCCTTATGATGAATACTATTTTACATCTATTTAGTGTTAAAGGGTAACTATGTGACTCAATAGATGCCAGGATGAGTTAAAAAGACTCAAATCAAATCAAAGGGAGTCACAAAGAGTCAAACAAAGTTACCAAACAACCACAAATGTCAGTGTTAGTAGTATTTTTATTATTTTTAAAAATTATATTCTAAATACATTTTTCAATATGTAATATTAACATTGGATTTCAGAAAAGTAATAACATACTTGCAAAAATAAGTTCTAAACAGTTTTCTTTTCAAAAAGAGAAAGGAAGTATTATAAGGGAGTAATTCCCAACCTGGATAATTTGAATTTCACTTTATTCATTAAAATATATTGCAAGATTTGCAGCTGCAATAACAGGGATATATATAGTAGAACCTTTAGCAGCTCAAGACAACAATTTCCTATATTCTGGATTTAGAGCTGTATAGGATCTCAGTTTTTTACTTCAAAAGTTTTCAAAAGATAGGGATTCTAAAGTCTCATGAGGTCAAAAATATTTTCATAATGATATAAAATATGGTAAATATCAATAGATATTACCAGGGGTTTGCTGTTAAATGTTTAACAATTAGCTTTTAAGAAAAAAATCGTCACATTTTAAAATTTAATCTACATAATTCACATTTTCTCTAACACTTTCTGCAGTATAAACAGTCTACAAGACAATAAATCAAACTTTGGTATGTAAACTTTGCTGCTTTCTGAGCCGTAAATACTCATGCTGAAAATTTAACAATTGGGTCTCATAAGTGAACTTTTGCACCTTCCAATTGAACCCACATACACAAAAGGTCTTTAGGTGGCACTCAATAATTTTTAAGAATATGTAGGGGTTTAATTCCAACTGTTCAGTGAAGAGAGCCATCTACAACCAAAGAGAAGACTGTGGGAGGTGAGTGTGGACCACAACATAGCATTTCCAGGCTTTCTGTTTATGTTTGATTGCATTTTTGTTTTTCTTCTCAGGTTTTATTTTTCTTTCTAGATGTGATTTTTCTTGTGAGCAAGATAACTGTATAAATATGTATACTTACATTGGATTTGACATATATTTTAACATATTTAATATGTATTAGAGTACCTGCCATCTAGGGGAGGGGACAGGGGGAAGGAGGGATAATTTGGAACAGAAGTGATTGCAAGGGTCAATGTTGAAAAATTACCCATGCATATGTTTTGTGAATAAAAACTTTAATTAAAAAAAGAAATATCTATATCTATAGATATTGATATGGGTTTAAGACCAAGAAAGTGTGACAACTGCTGTTCTTGTCTATCCTTTTCATTTTAAAGAAACTGAAGGGTCTTGATCTGTGTTTGTAAAGCAAATACTTACTTCAATCACAGATCATATGATTATCAATATAGGACCTTTTAATTACTCTAGTATCTCACAGATATGGAAACTGAAGCTCTGGAAATTTAAGTGATATGTTCAAGCTCACATAGATGATAAGAAGCATATCTAAGAATGAACCTGATAAATTTAAGAATATTTGGATATTATTTAATTAATTAACACTGATTATTTAATTAACTTAATTAATACTAATTCTTTCATTTTTCTGACTCCATATACAACAACTTTTTATACTGTGTCTTGTTATCTCCTGGTTTTTAAGTATCTTTAATAAGAGTGACTATATGGAATCTCCTGCTATAAGAGGCAATATTGTGAAATAGAGCAGTCATTGCATTTAGAAGCTAAGTGCTCTGGCTAAGTCACCTCAACTTTTCTAAATCTCAGTTTGCTAATTTTTAAAATGAAAGTGTTATATTAGATGGTCTCTCAATTCCTTTTAATTCTAAGTTTATAATCTTATGGAATATTTATCCAACTTTCTATCCATTCTGCTCTAGATCATTTTTCAAGCTCCTAATAATAAGATATGAAACTTATTCACGAATAACTTTTCAGCATCTGTTTAATGCAAAGGAACTTTTATTTCTTTTTTTTTAATTATTCATTCCTCCATCATTCCCTCACCCTTCTTAATCCATGTGTAAATAACCTTTTTCCAATATGAATATTAGCATGCACATATACATATAGCCTTCTTTTTCTCAACTAGCAACTTAACTGCAGGTCCTGGATGTTAATTAATAGCACAGGAACAGAGAAAGGTAAAAGGCACATTATTTTAGAGCATAGAGATGATCATAACTACTCTGCTTCATAAATTAAAAATTAAACAAATTAAAGCGACATGGCAGGTATTGTGGTATTTGTGCTTTTTCTTCCCATTTAAAAAACACAAAAAAACATAAACCACTAAACTTGGTAAATTAAAAAACAAAGAAAACAAAAAAATATATAGGTGGTAGAAGATTTGAAAAAAAAAAGTGTCAATCTCTACCTATGAAGTATAATAAACTTTATACCAGAACATTGACTCTGTAAACTCCCTTCCATGGTGGCTTGGGATGAAGGGGGCAGAGGGGGTGTTTTAAATGACAACATACTGAAGAAGTCTAAAGCAGACCATTAAGTCCATTGGAATCGGGGGCTTGATCTCATTTCCATCCAGACGGAGGTAGCGGAGTCGGGGTCCATCACTGAAAGTGTCATGCATTCCTGCCACAGCAGGGGAGGCTGGACACATCATTGAACCATTGACACCTGTAGAGGTAAGAACAGCATGAGAATTCTTGGGTTTGATTTCATAAATACACATGTACCATAAATACACATACAAGCATATACACACAGATCATTTTTGTTTATAAATACAAGATAATCATTCTTTTTGTTTTAAGACATTTATTCTCAGTAAAATGTTATTAATTTGAAATTTATGAACTTGTTTGCTGATATTTTGATAGCTAGATTTCAGTATAATTGCTTTTCTTTAATATCTTATGTATTTAGAAATATTAGAAACATTCCATAAATTTTAACCAGTCACTAGGATCCAGGACATACATACACATACACAAAGAATGAAAAATTCCTGATCTAGGTTATATAAAGCATAAAATGGTGCTGTGTCTACAGCACCAGACCAGAAGAGGCACAATAGAAAAAAAGAATATCATTTTTGAGTCAGTGGACTAAAGGGCCTCTGAAATCTATCTCTCAATTTAAGCTCCTATGACTCAGTTTGCCATTCTGCATCTTAAACTCCTTGTTTTTTAGTTTTCTCCTATGTAAAATACATGATGGATGAATGAATAAACAGTACAGAGTTATAAAGTCATACTAGCTGAGGAGGAAATAGTTAAAAATTAGGAAGGGGGATGCGCTTTCATTGGTAATGGGAACTCTCTCTGCCAATGTAGATTGGAATATTTTAATCTTAGTCATCCAGAGCAATAAAATTGCTCTTAATTCCAGAGGTACATAGTTAGTATAAATCAGAAATTTCCTCTCCCACTTCAAAGAATCTTTCTTCTCTTTGACTCTCTCTCCTCCCTCCCTCTGTCTCTTTCTCTCTCTCTCTCTCTCTCTCTCTCTCTCTCTCTCTCTCTCTCTCTCTCTGTCTCTGTCTCTCTTCCTCCCTCTCTCTTTCTTTATGTTGTCTATTTACTTCCATATATTGTTCCTTATCAATCAACTATGGTCTCCTTGAAAGCAGGTGATTATGAATTTTTTCCTTTCTGTCTCTAGCACCCACCTATCACAATACCCAGTTATAGTAATCATTAAGTCATTTCCAGTCATAGTTGACTCTTTGTGATCCTATTTGGTATTTTCTCAGCACAGACACTGGAATGGCTTGCCAATTCCTTCTCCAGGTCATTTTACAGATGGGGGAAACTAAGGCACACAGAAAAAAACCATCATTGATTTCAGAAAGATGAGCCTTCCTGATTCTAGGTCTGGCACTCTATACTCTGTACCAACAACCTGCCCAGCACAGTGCTCACTGTTTAGAAAATACTTTAGTAGAATTGGTTGAAAGACTAAGACTCTAGGAAAACAAAGTTAAAATGCCTTTTACCTCAACAATATTTAATTCTAAAAATACATGATTTAGAAAGTTACTCCTCATACTTATTCATAGTACTATCTTTGCTTGAGTCACATCCCTCAACAGTGATCCATCTAGACTGAAGAACTCAAAGCCAGAAGCATTCTAATTAGGACTCACATGGCAAATAGTTTATTTTCCCAAAGGAGTAGGCTTCTCTTGGTTAGTTTATAGGAATCTACTATTCAAGCACAATTCAGAAATTAGAACTTGATTGGTCATAAAAATATCTTTTACATGAGTAATTAAAAATGGCAAATCTGCATAGACATAAGTTGAAGAAAAATATGGTGGGTACTTTGGGAATTAGAACTAGAAATTTTCTTCAATGAGCAATGAAAACAAGCTCTCTGTTTTTATGATGATCACTTACACATGCACATACACACACAGATAGCTCTCTCTCTCTCTCTTTCTCTCTCTCTCTCTCTCTCTCTCTCTCTCTCTCTCTCTCTCTCTCTCTCTCTCTCTCTCTCTCTCTCTCTCTCTCTCTCCTCCCTCCCTTCTCCCTCTTTTGTCTCCCTCTTCCTCTCCCTCTCTCTTTCCCTCTCTTTCGGTCTCCTCCATCTCTCTGTGTCTCTGATTCTCTCTGTCTCTCTCCCTTGTCTCTCCTGTCTTTGTTTCTGTCTCTCTCTCTCTGTCTCTCTCTCTCTGTCTCTCTATCTCTCCCTCAAATTACGAAGCTTTCTATTTTTTATATTAGCTCTATTTTTCCTCCTCTGAATTTTTTTTCATCTCCCTTCTCATAAAGCTTATCCTTAAAACAATCATTTTAAAAAATGACATAAAGAAAAACAAAATCAGATAAACTAATTCACACATCAAAAAATATATTACATATAATGTTTTACACCTGTGGACTTCTAAAGAAGGGCATGTGTGTGTGTATGTGTGTGTGTGTGTGTGTGTGTGTATGTGTGTGTGTGTGTGTGTGTGTGTGTGTGTATGAGTGTGTAATAAGTTCCACTTACTTCTGATTCTGTTATGATCTAGATGGAGATGCTCAAGGTGAGCACTGATTCGTGGGACTTTGGTGAGTCGATTGTGAGACAGTTGTAGATCTAGAATTGAGGAGACATCAAAACCACTGGTGGGGAGGCCTGCATCGGATAATTTATTGTGATTGAGTCTCAGGAAAGCCACTTTGGGGATTACATTGAAATAATTTTCCGGTATCCCCTCGATGGAATTGTTATCCAAAAATAGTTGCATCGTATTGGCAGGTAATCGAGGCGGCATATTCCTGAGGGCATTTTGGGCCATGTTGAGTTGGATGAGGTTCTTGAGACCTTTAAAGGTGTCTCTTTGGAAAGCATTGTCCAAAAGTTTGTTGTGTTGAAGATCGAGGAGGGTCAGATTCTCCAAGTTGCTGAAAGTCCCTTGAGGAATCCTAGAGACCTTGTTCCTTGCTAGCTGCAATTGTTCTAAACTTCTGGGAAGTGGGGCAGGCACCTCCTCCAACTCATTATCTTCCAGAAATAAGAAAAGCAGCTTCTTCAGTTGGCTCAAGGCCCCTCGCTCAATCCCGTAGTTAGTGATCTTATTTTTATTGAGATTTATCCATCTCAGTTGGGTGGCGTTCACAAAAGGCTTCTCAGGGATGGTTTTGATCAAGTTGTTTTCCAGATAGAGATACCATATTCTTGAAGGGATGGAAGGGATTTCCTTCAGGCCTCTGTTTTCACAGTATAAAGCATTAGGGAAGCTGGGAGGACAGAAGCATTCTGGAGGACAATCGAAAGAGAGTGAAGTCCATTCATCTGGATGGGTAACCTCATAGACCTGTCTTGCAATTCGAGTACATGCAACATTGGCTACAAATAGAGCCAAGATGATGAAATAACCTGTGCCTGCCATCGGACCCCCTAGAATAAGGGAAAGGAGCCATTAGCTGTATTTCATTATCAATGTTCATCTTCAACTCATTAATTCTTTGTACAGCTCTTTTTGTCCGGAGTTAGGATTTTATCAGTCTAGGGAACTCTTAAAGAAGTTAGGGGATTTCCCTGATAATTCATATCATCACATATTATTCAAATTATAATCTTAATAAATTACCTCTAGTCATTTCCATGGTCACAAAGCCAGAGACAGATTTTAAACTCATTTTTCCTTTTCTCAGAATTAGATTTCTATGTCTGAGTTTACATTGTTTTTCCTGCTTAGCACCCAATCACTGTAACTACTAGTTTGGAAAATTAAATTGAGGATGGGGCTCAATCGGGTTTTTCAATCTCTCAGGATTTTTTTGAGTGTTACCTATCTATATGTGATGTTAGCCTAGGAGGTGTGCATCAGTCTTTGAAAAGATGGAGACTAAATTCTGGTCTCTGCTTTCTGATCAAAAGCCCTGAAGGAATGAACAAATAAAATAAGTGGCTGAATGATTAAATATATAAAAAGTAAGCAAATAAACAAATGAATGAATGAAAAATAAACAAATAAATAATTTTTAAAAATAAAAATGGAGCAATAATTAGGCAATGCCTTTTCCTCTCAAATCATTTAATATTATAAAAAAATAATCAACTTGGAAAAAAAAAGGTGATGAGAATACAAAAGCCCAACCAAATAATCTTCTGATAACCCAAAGCAAAGGCTTGTGTCCTTGATAGATAGATGGGCATATGTTTTCATTTTTGCTACTAAATGAAGAGAACATCTGGTGGAAGTTTTGTTCCAGGCTCTTTTTGCCTTCAATCCCAAAGAGAGAAAGATCAAAGCGAGTTTTCCCAGCTGGTTGTTAAAGCCAGGTTCTTAAAACCTGAGAAAAAAAACTGTTAATTAATTGGCTACTCACCTTCCCAATACTAGTTTTTCTCTTTAGAGATAGGTTTGGATAGGAGGTGGAGGGGAGAAACCCAGCATCCCCTGTACTTTTGCAATTTCAGAATCAAGGTGGACATGCAGGATATTTAAACAAGAAAACGTACTAATGAGCTCTCACATATTTATATAAAATGTACAGCATATTGTACTAAGACATGGAAGTTTTCTCACTGATGAGAAATACATACCCAATTTGGCTTCCTTTTAAACTACTAGCTTAAATTCAAGACTTTCAATTTGGCCAAAGACAAAGTTATTGCAGAGAATTAGCAAAAAATTAATAAGAAAATAATTGAGATTTAAAGAATAAATATATTCTTTCTCCTTTATAGATATGTATTGTTGACCCAGCAGGGAAATGGATAAAACAGCAGCACTTTAGCAAAAGAATTTTCCCTGGTAATACTTAAAAGAAGGAAAAAATAGATCTGAGTGACTGTCTTTGGAAAAAGACTAAAATCAGTTCCAGGGATTAAATTTGCGGTTTATTCATTGAAAGAGGCAGCAAGTGGGGGTAAGGCTGGCTTCAGAGATGTCAGCCTTTTCAATTGCTGAATGTTGCTTTGGGCAACTTTCCAGTCAAGCAAAATCCACCACTTTTAGGGGGGACAGGGAACCTGAATTCTCTATTGCTGTTGCCCCATTTGTGATGGACCCAAGCCTTTGATCATTAACTTTAAGCTTAAAAACACACACAAAAAAATCATTTACCTTGCTGTCCAGGAATCTAGCGCGGAGTCCTGGGTCTGGGTCTGAAGGCTGCTTAAAAAAATAAGTTTTAAATCAATGATGATCTTTGAGTGAAGCAATTGATTTTGATTTTTCTCCTCTGAGACTTTTGTTACACGAGTCAACAAACTCAGTCTGACCTGATCCCATGTACACCTTATTATCTATTGTTTCCAGTGTGTCAGAATTTCAGAAGACAGCCTACCTCAGCTTTCTTGGACCTTCTTCTCCCTTTTTTATTGGTCACTGTTTTTTGACTGTAATAGTTCCACTCAGTTTCACAGTGTCGTTTTATGAATCCAGCCTAATATATATGCATCAGTGACTACAACTTTAACCCCTGCCACCACAATACCTCTATACCTAACCAGCATAGGAGAAGGACATTCTCCTTTGAATTTTAAGAATCTGTGTCATTGCCAAGCAATTTCTGGTCAGTTGTCACAACTTAGAGGAAACTATAACAGAAAAAAAAGAAAGAAAGAAAAAAAGAATTCATGGAGATAGGTAACAGATGATAGCTCTGATTTAGAATTGAAACACAAACAGATTTAAATAATTTAAACAATTTGATCTCTATAATATAATTTCTTAAATTTGATGACAATCAATCCCCTGTATTTCTATGGAAATCTTTTATTTGATTCTAAAATAAAACAGATGCAAATGATAATATATAATAAATACTTTATGGCTATAATATCATCTCTTTATAAATATATATATATATATATATAATGTATGTATATATATATGTATATATGTGTATATACCTATGTATCAATACACAAATTTAATTTTTAATATCTTCAGTAAAATTAACAAATACATATATACATATATATGTATATATATATATATATATATATATTTGTGTTGCACACTTTTTTCCATGCTTGAGGAAGTGAGGATTCACTAGTTCTAAAGTTGCCACCAAACACTGTTATATTTTTTGCTCAATACAAATGATTATAGAATCCCTACTGTGCATTTGATTTGGAACCATTATTAAAATAGTATAGATATTTTTCATTAGTATGAAATGCCTATTTTTCATAAAGTTTATGATTCATGGGAGCATCTGTTGAGTTTCTCTTTGCTCCTTCCCCACTTTACATTTCAATTTTATATATATATTCAAGTATTTGTCTTTGATGCATTCATTCATTCATTCATCAATCCTCTATTTAATAACCTACCATGCAAAAGGCAATGTGTACTGGGAGACAAAAAAATAAAATTGAAATAAAAATACTCCTGCCCTCAAATAACATACATTTTTCTTACTCAATATTATAGACATAAGCAATAAGTGTCCTAATCAAAATTTATTATTTTCAAAGAGAAATAACTTCATTAATTTAATGGTATTTATTTTTCTGTCCAAATATCCCATGTTTAAGGACTTAGAAAAAGATTTAATGATAAGTTTGAGTTTGATATCAGGAAAAAAGATTATAAAAATTATGACTTTCTAAAAGTGGAATGGGCTACTTTTGGAGGTTGCAGGTTCCTAGTCAGTGAAAAATTTTAAGCAGAAATGACTGGTATATTCCCACTGCATTCATTTTGGGCTATGGGTTGGAATACTGAACTCACTTCCAATCCCAATATTATCTGATTCTTTTGAAGAATGATCTGAGGATAATCACATCCCTCTACCTTTCTTTGCCTTATCCCAAATCAGAAGTTTTGCATGCATTTTCAAGTTAAGATGTTTTGATAATTTCAAAGATCTTTTCAAGACTTTCTCTAACCAACCAACAGGCACTCGTTTTATATAAAGAGTATGCTGTATCTCTGATGATTACAGAATTACTGGGTTAAATGTCACCATCTTCCCTCCTCATTATTCCAGCTGTGGGAGTTCTTAATCTGTAGGAGTTCTTAATCTGAAATCCTAAATTATTGTAATATATACATATAAGTGATAACATAATATATATAATACATATTATTGTAATATTATCCATATATCAATACATATGTAGGTATATGTGTATATATGTATATATAGATATAGATATAGATAGATTCTTTTTTTGCGAGGAATACCAATTGGAATGATACAGTAGTGATGGGGCAGCTAGGTGATAAATTGGATAGAGTATTGATCTTAGAGTCAAGAAGAATCTTCTTCCTGAGTTCAAATCTAGCCTCAAGACACTTACTAGCTATGTGATACTGAGCAAGTCATTTAACTCTATTTCCTTCAGTTTTCTTATATATAAAATGAGCTGGACAAGGAAGTGGGCAACCATTCCAATATCTTTGTTAATCAAAACCCAAAATGGATCACAAAGAGTCAAACACGATTTAAAAGTGGAACAACAAAATTTCTATAAGTATATATGTACTAAACTCATTTTGATACTCTGCTTTGGTGTGTATATCTAAAAATAGATATATCTATCACATATAGGAGTTTTTAATCTGTTTTTAGCAGTCTGATGAAGGCTATGAATTCTTCTCAAAATTATTTTTATAAAATAAAATTCATAGAATTACAAAGGAAAAAATATATTGAAATACAGTTATATGGAGAGCTATAGACGTATATAGGTATAGATATATGTACATATAAAGTCATCCCCTAGTAGGGAATAGGGAGAAAGCTACAAATACTTTCTCCTCATATTGCACACAACCATAAAAATATATTGTTTTGTTTTGTGTTTGTCCTTCACTATACTTTGCCAGGTCTGTCTGTCATGGTTTCCAGAGTAGGGGGAATGTTTTTTTTCATTGTTATAAAATTCCTCTTTTGGTCATCACCTTTCTCCTTCAGTTGTGAGCCTCTAGAGGACTATGACTTCTTTAATCCATTGAAACTGCTTTAAAGAAGTCTCACTCAATAAAATGAAGATGATAGGGGAAGATTTGTGACTCACCTAACCTTTTCTAAGAATTAATGGGGTTCATTTGCCCAGTTTTCCCATCCTTGCTCATAGCACATGTTTCAGGACCCAGAACATGAGACAAGTGCAGAACGTAGAAGGCCGTGTGGTACAAGAAGAGCACTAGCCTCGGGATCAAAGTTCAAATTCTACCTCTGTCACTTTCTACCTGTGTGACTCTAGAGTGACTTTAACTTTCAGCACTTTAGTACCAGAGGCTTGCTGAATTCCTTTCCAGCTATATTGTTATGACTTTTGTTATATCAAAGTCTAAGGGATTTTTTTCTCTTTGACCCAAGAATAATAATTCAGAAATACTCCTATTGCATTAGAACCCTATAAATAATTTAAGAAAAATTCTTAACTATGGTCCAGTAGTCATTGGAATTTTTCCAATATCATAGGAAACTCAATGAAAAATTTTAAATTTGACTTTTTTTGCAGTACCCACTTTCCTGCTTTTCACCTGCCCTCCCCTCCAATCTTCCATTATTCTTTTCTTGATCAAGAGATTATAGTTGCATCACATCTTACCTCTTTCCAAAAGGTCAGGTCTGAAAACCTGATTTAGAATCCTTGTATTGTCACTTTTTAAACTTGAACAAGTCCCTTAAACTTTCTGATTCTAACCTGTAAAATACAATGATGATGACAGCAGCAGTACTAGACCTACTTCACAGAATATTTATGAAGACTGTATTTTCTAAGTCTGAAAATCCTGTATGTTAGCATTTGAATTTTGTAGAAGGGGTAATGTTAATTCAAAGTGGATTTCTAATAAGGGAAATTCAATCACCCTACCAAGGGACCAGGACATAACATAATTGAATCAAAGAATGAGGATGCAGGGATAAGGAGATTTTTTTTTCCAGGTAAAAAGGTTTATTTGGATTGGGTGGATGCTCATCAATTGGAGAATGGCTGAACAAGTTATGGTATACAAAGGTAATGGAATATTATTGTTCTATAAGAAATAATTGGCAGGATGTTTTCACAGAGGGCTGGAGAGACTTACATGAACTAAATGAAATGAGCGGAATTAGCAAATCATTTTACACGGCAACAGCAAGTTCTGATGGACATGGCTGTTATCAACAATGAGGTGATTCAGACCAGTTCCAATGGTCTTGTGATGGAGAGAGGGCAGTGGGAACTGAATGTGGACCACAATATAGTATTTTCACTCTTTTTGTTGTTTGTTTGAATTTTATTCTTTCTTTTTTCCCCTTTTTGATCTGATTTTTCTTGTGTAGCATGATATTTGTGGAAATATGTATAGAGGAATTGCACATAACATATATTGGATTACTTGCTGTCTAGGAGATGGGAGAAAGGGAGGGAAATTATTAGAATACAATGTTTTGTAAGGGTGAATGTTGAAGATTATCCATGTATATATTTTGAAAAGAAAAAGCCATAATAAAAAAGGTTTATTTGGAACTATTTCAAATCACAAAGGAGCCAATTTTTCAACATAAATATATTTTTAAAATGTGGATGAATGTGATCATTCCTAAAAGTTGTAGACTTGCAATAACACAATCTATATAGAAATAAATCCACTGAAAACTCCTCATCTCTATCATGCCAGGAGATAAATGGCAGCAGCCTGTAATATATGGACTCAAAGGAATTAACATCACGCCAATCCCCAAAAGTTGTTTGTATGGATATATAACATGCATCTGGTCCTGGTTAGCCGGTCAAAGGTGACAATGAGTACTATAGGTAGCATATCCTTGTCATCTGTTTCTCCTCTTTTGAAAATGTCTCACGACAGGTCAGTCTTTAGTAAGCAAGAAGTTAAAATATATAAACAAATAATTCTCAAAAGAATAACTGCAAAGGATTAGCAAGAATATAAACAAATGCTTCAAGTCACTAATAATAAAAGAACTACAAATCAGAGCAACCTTGAATTATTACTTTATATCCATTAAATTGGTTAAGCTGATAAAAGTTGGGAATCACTGATGCTGAAAGGATTGTGGAAAGATCAGCAAACTAATATTTTGTTGCTGGAAATGAAAATATACATGTATAACCAAAAATAAGAAAATTCAAGGTAAAGAAACAATGCAAACATTAATCAGGGCAAACATAAGTTGCTCTTTAAGAAAAGGGGGGGAAGCCCAATTAAACAATAGGGAGAAGATGAGATTATTGATAAATGACATCATTGAAAATTAATCATCAAGTGGATTTTGTTTACTTACAACCCTAAACTGTAACTGCTCTATTTATCTTTTAAAATAAAACTAGAATAAATTTAGACTTTATTTTAAATTTTAGATTTTTAACTTCAAATCAGGCTCTTTAATAGGATGCTCCTTTCAGGAGATCCAAAGCCCTTAACATTCATTCATTTTGTTCCTTTACAGTACTTAAATTAATGTTAATCAACATGAAGCCCAAGTGAGCCCAAGCCTTCCATTGAATCCTTCCTGAGATCACAGGATCTTGGGAACCTTAGTCCCAATAAAACAAAGCACAGTTCAGAGATGTATCTCTTTAAATGAGCCTCCTAAACATTGCTCAGCTATGCCAAGAAAAATAAAAAATTCAAGTCAATAAGCATTTATTAAGCACCTATTATGTTCCAAACATAGAGCTAAACTCTAGGGGTAAACGGTACCTTACCTCTAGGACTTCCTGTCCTAATGGGGAATATACTGTGGGGTTACTGGTGAGAAAGCATGTGTAATGCTGGGATTTCTAAATGCAATGGTAACTTTAAAGGGAAATAGAAAATTGACTCTAATTATCTATTTCTTTCTTCCTTTCTCTGTCTCTTTGTCCCAGTTATTTCTCTATGTGTCTCCATCTGTCTGTCTGTTTCTGTCTCTCTCTGTGTGTCTTTGTCTCTATTTCCTCCTCGATCCAAGATTAAAAAAAAAACATTCAACTATCTCATAAGCATGGATTTAGAGCTGGAAAAAACATTAGAAGTCATTTAATTCAGCTATTATATTTAACAGATGAATATGCTGATGTCAAAGGAATTAAGTAACTAATCCAAGGTGGAATATAAAGTTGGCCACATCCAGGTAAAATAGGAGAGATTTTTCCTAATGTGAAAATCCCATTTGTCCCATGTTGACAAAACACTTGTTCAATAATTTAAGGAAAATAACAAGATACCTTTAATTTGTTATTGTTGTTGTTGCTATGTGACATCTCTGAACTGTATTTCATTCAATGTTTCTATTCTTCAAATTTATCGATGAAGATTGCTGAATTATATTATTTTGAAATGATAGTTTTGCTAAAGATGCTAATTTAGCAAATGAAGTTGTTTTTATTTTGAAATAATAAAATTTGTAGTTATTTTTAATTTTTTCAGTAGAGCAACATTTATTAGGCAACTACTGTATGTTCAAAATCTTGTTGGCAAAAGAGATATATAGTTGTATTTAAAGAAGATATAGTCCCTGAAATGGAGGGGTCTAAAGTATCTTAAGATAAACAAAAGACTTTACTTTTAGGAGAGTCAAATAGTGTAATTAGAATGTTTATGGAAAATGAAGTTGAGTGAAGTTTGAAGAAAGGACTGATGAATCAAGCCAGTTTGGAAACTTGGCTTTTCCAGGAGTAGCTAGATAGGGCAATGGATAGAATGCTGGCCCTGGAGTTAGGAAGACTCATATTCCTGAGTTCAAATAGTTTAAAATGCAAGTGTATGTATGTATATATAAGCATAGATATAGGTTATGTGTGTGTGTGTTTCTATATACCTATACCTGTACATACACCTATACCTCCACACACACACACACACATACACACACAAATATTTATATATACTGTGTATGAAGAAAGAAAGAAAGAAAGAAAGAGAAAGAAAGAAAGAAAAGAAGAAAGGAAGGAAGGAAGGAAGAAAAGAAGGAAGGAAGAAAGGAAGAAAGGAAGGAAGAAAAGAAGGAAGGAAGGAAGGAAAGAAGGAAGGAAGAAAGGAAGGAAGAAAGAATGAAGGAAGGAAGGAAGGAAGGAAGAAAAGAATGAAGGAAGGAAGGAAGGAAGGAAGGAAGGAAGGAAGGAAGGAAGGGAAGGGAAGGAAGGAGAGGGAGGAAGGAAGAAGGAAGGGAAAGGGGAAGGGAGGGAAGGAAGGAGGGAAGGAGGGAAGGAGGAAGGAAGGAGGGAAAGAGGGAAGGAGGGAAGGAAGGAGGGAAGGAGGAAGGAAGGGAAGGAAGGAGGGAAGGAGGGAGGGAAGGAGGGAAGGATGGAGGGAAGGAAGGAGGAAGGAAGGAAGGAGGGAAGGAGGGAGGGAAGGAGGGAAGGAGGGAAGGAAGGAGGGAAGGAGGAAGGAGGGAAGGAGGGAAGGAGGAAAGGAAGAAAGGAAGGAAGGAAGGAGGGAAGGAAGGAAGAAAGAAAGAAAGGAAGGAAGGAAGGAAGGAAGGAAGGAAAGAAGGAAGGAATGAAGGAAAGAAAGAAGGAAGGAAGGAAGGAAAGAAGGAAGGAAGGAAGGAAAGAAGGAAGGAAGGAAGGGAAAGAAGGAAGGAAGGGAGGGAAAGAAGGAAGGAAGGGAGGGGAAGGAAAGGAGGGAAGAAAGAAAACAAAAGTGAATGAACAATTTAACATGGTTAGAAAGAGAAATCCCCTCCCCCAAAACTAACACTGAAGCATAACTTTTATACCCATCTTCCCACAAATTTTATTCTTTGAAATTACTTGATGTTATATCATATATATTTTGTATTAACTTATCTGTGCCCATGGTATACTTCATCATAAACTTCTGGAAGGGCAAGTATCATTTTATTTTGTTTTTATATTTCTACTTTCTCACACATCCCTTTCAAATAGGAAGAGCAGGAGGGGGATATCATTTGTTGAAATGAAATGAACTGATTTTCTATTATCTTAGCATACTGAATTCATTGCTCAATCATTCCTTAAAGGAAATTCTTCATAGCTAACTTATATCCCTCACATTGCATTCAACATCTGTTTCTATTTGTTCTAATTTCAGCAAAAATGAAGACCATCTGGTTGCCATCCTCCTAAAATCCCTTAGTCTATTTCATATTTAGAGTCATTAAATAAGTTTCTCCTCCTGCTTCACTATATCCACAGGACCATTCCTTGTAGGTTTTGGGTTCTAATCAGCCTGTCTTCTTAGTGGTTCTCAGAAGAACCTTTCTTAGGTTTTCCAGGACCTTCTTTCAATGAAGACCACAAGAGTTGGCAGAATAAATTGAGAAATGTCCTTTTGCTTCTGAGTGAACACAGTGAATACATGTTTAGAAACAGTTGATGCAATGGGAAGAGCTTCCAGTCAGTAACTAGTGAGGTCAAGGGACCTACTTGTGCATCCTGGCTCTGCAAGATTAATGTGTGCCACCTGTCAGATTGGCTAAGATGACAGGAAAAGATAATGACAGATGATGGAGAGGATGCAGGAAAACTGGGACATTGATACATTGTTGGTGGAATTGTGAATAGATCCAGCCATTTTGAAGAGCAATCTGGAACTATGCCCAAAAAGTTATCAAACTGTGCATACCCTTTGATCCAGCAGTGTTTCTACTGGGCTTATATCCCAAAGAGATTTTAAAGAAAGGAAAGGGACCTGTATGTGCCAAAATGTTTGTGGCAGCCCTTTTTGTAATGACTAGAAACTGGAAACTGAGTGGATGCCCATCAATTGGAGAATAGTTGGGTAAATTGTGATATATGAATATTATGGAATATTATTGTTCAGTAAGAAATGACCAACAGGATGATTTCCAAAAGGCCTGGAGAGACTTCACATGAACTGATGCTGAGTGAAATGAGCAGGACCAGGAGATCATTGTACATGACAACAAGACTATATGATGATCAATTCTAATGGACATAGCTCTCGTTAACAATGAAATGATTCAAACCAGTTCCAATTGTTCATTGATGAAGAGAGCCATCTCACCCAGAGAGAGAACTATGGGAAATGAGTGTGTACCACAACATAGTATTTTCACTCTTTCTGTTATTGTTTGCTTGCATTTTTGTTTTCCCTCTCAGGTTTTTTTTTAACTTTCTTTCTAGATCCAATTTTTCTTGTGAGCAAGATTACTGTATAAATATGTATGCATATATTGAATTTAACATAGACTTTAACATATTTAGTTTAGTTAAATATGTTTAACATATTTAACATGTATTGGACTACCTGCCATCTAGAGGAGGGGGTGGGGAGGAGGGGAAAAGCTGGAACAGAAGGTTTTGCAAGAGTCAATGTTGAAAAATTATTCCTGCATATGTTTTGTATATAAAGTTATAATAAAAATAAAAAGAATGATCTTTATTTGAGATCAAAGAGAATTTTATC
This sequence comes from Sarcophilus harrisii, assembly GCF_902635505.1. NCBI lineage: Eukaryota > Metazoa > Chordata > Mammalia > Dasyuromorphia > Dasyuridae > Sarcophilus > Sarcophilus harrisii. Next base: position 34,758,660 of record NC_045430.1, read on the forward strand.
TTTGTCCTCCAATTTACAGTAGCCAGAAAAGCAAGCCAGAAAATATCTAAAGTATAGTAAACAATTCATAAGTTCTTGTTGAAACTCTAAGATACCACTACACACCTGTCAGATTGGCTAAGATGACAGGAAAAAATAATGATGATTGTTGGAGGGGATGCGGGAAAACTGGGACATTGATGCATTGTTGGTAAGTTGGGAAAATCCAACCATTCTAGGATTTAACATCCAAAAGTTACCAAATTGCATATGATACCTTTTGATCCAGCAGTGTTACTATGGGTTATATCCCAAAGAGATTATAAAGAAGGGAAAGGGACCTGTATGTGCAAGAATGTTTATGGCAGCCCTTTTTAGTGTCTAGAAATGGAAACTGAATGGATTCCATCAGTTGGAGAATGACTGAATAAATTGTGTATATGAAAATTTGGAATATTACTGTTCTGTAAGAAATGACCAACAGGATGATTTCAGAAAGGCCTGAGAGACTTACCAACGGATGCTGAGGAAATGAGCAGGACCAGGAGATCAATATACTTAACAACAATATATATGATGGAGTTCTGATGGACCACACCTCAGCAAAAGGATCAACCAAATATTTTCCTGGAGCAGAATGAACTGAACCACCACCCCAGAGAAAGAACTCTGGGATGACTAAAAAACCATTAATTAATTTAATCCCTATATTTATGCCACCTATTTTTGATTTTCTTCAAGTAATTGTACAATATTTGAGTCTGATTCTTTTTGCAGCAAAATAACGGTTTGGTCATGTATATTATTGTGTATCTAATTTATATTTTTAAATATTTAACATCATGGTCATCCGCCACTGGGGAGGGGTGAGGGGTTAAAAAGGGAAAAATTGGAACAAGAGGTTTGGCAATTGTTAATGCTGTAAAGTTACCCATACATATAACTTGTAAATAAAAGGCTATTAAATAAAAAAAGCATAAAAAAAAGTTCTTGTTGATTCACTAAGCGTATTTTAGGGTCTTTATGAAAGTTTTCTATTTTTCTTCTGGAAAAATAATACCAGATAAAAATAAATATAAAAAAGAAACTGAAAAAAATAATGTGTGGATAGTTTTGTGTGTGTTTGTGTATGTGTGTGTGTGTGTGTGTGTATGTGTGTGTGTGAGTGTGAGAGAGAGACAGACAGACAGACAGACAGACAGAGACAGAGAAATAGAGAAAGAGACAGAGAGACAGAAAGAGAAAGAGAGAAGGGGAGGGGTAGAAGGAAGGAGGGAGTGAATCAGAAAAACAGAGAGAAAGGGGGAGAGATACAGACAGAGACCGACAGAGAGAGAGAGACATTGAAACAGAGACAATCACAGAGATAGGAAGAGACAGAGACAGAGAAATAGAAAAGGAGAGGGGGGAAAGAGACAGAAAAAGAGAGACAGAGATATAAAGGGGAAGAGAGAGAGAGAGACATGAGATAGAAAGAGAAATACAGAGAGATGTTCAGAGACAGAGAGACCTCCTTGGGCAGAGGACACTTTTACTTCCTAGGTTCAATTTTCATGATCTGTTAAATGAAAGGATTGGTCTAGATGCTCTCTCTAGCCCCCTCCATTCCTAAATCTGTGATTCTATGAAACGTTGGGCATTTTTGATCCTATCAACTTGTATTTTATAGAAGATAACTCCAATATTCTTAGATTTTGAAGTTTATGTTGTTCTTTTTTCATAAAACAAATTATTCAGCCTTTATACACACAGTTGAGAATTTAATGTCCCTACAGATTTTTTTGCACATCTTATCAATGCATCATCTTAGTCACTGAGGACAGAGGACAAAATAATCTTCTGTCTACTTAGTAGAGAGAGAGGAGACTACAGGTAGGGAGTTTGTTACTGTACTATCAGACTTGGTTGCTGTTGATTAGCTTTTGCTTAATTTTTTTCTCATAGGTGCAGTGAGGTTTCTTTTTGGAAGGAGGGGAAGTGCCCCCAAATCAAAGAATAATCATTTTGTAAATATTAAAAATCAATAAATATAAAAATTAAATAAAAGGACTTGTTACCATTTTAATCTTAGAATTAAATTGTATTCTTTCCTAAGTATAATTTTCTTAATCAGAAAACTTGAATTCAAATATCAACTTTATTGTATTCTACTTTTATGACTATGGATTAATCACTGAATGACTTTGACATCAGTATATTCATCTGTTAAATTAAGTAGCTGAATTAAATGACTTCGAAGATTTGTCCAGCTCTAAATCTATGTTTATGAGATAGTTAAATTGTTCTTTTTATCTTTGGGTGAAGAAAAAGAGACAGAGACAGAGACAGAGAGACAGATAGATGGAGACACATGGAGAGAATTGAGTTAAAAAGACAGAAAGAGAAAGAAAGAAGTAGATAATTAGAGTCAACTTCCTATTTCTCTTTAAAGTAAGCATTGCATTTAGAAATCCCACCGTTACACAAACTTTCTCACTTATATGTAGTAACCCCACATACTATTCTCCAGTAGGAAATGAAGTCCTAGAGGGAAGGACCATTTTGCCCCAGAGTTTGGCTCTGTTGGTAGGACATAATAAGTGCTTAATAAATGCTTATTGATTGGAATTTTTAATTTGTTTGGCATAGCTGAGCAATGTTTAGGAGGATAATTTAAGGATATATACCTCTGAGTTGTATTTTGTTTTATTGGGACTAAGGCTCCTAAGATCCAGTGGTCTCAGGAAGGATTCAGTCAAAGGTCTGGGCTCACTTGGGCTTCATGTTGATTAACATCAATTTAAATACTCTGAAGGAGCAAAATGAATGAATGTTAAGGGTTTTGGATCTCCTTGGAAGGAGGGTCATATTAAAGGGCCTGATGAAGTTAAAAATCTAAAGTTTAAAGTAATTCTAATTTTATTTTAAGAGATAAATAGAGCAGTTACAGTTTAAGGTTATAAGTAAACAAAATCCATTTGATGATTAATTTTCAATGATGTCATTTACCAATAATCTCATCTTCTTCTTCCTATTCTATAACTGGATTTTTACCTCTTTCCTTAGGGAAAAACTTATTAATTAATCATTAATTATTTTATTTGTCCTAATCAATATTTATGTTGTTTCTTAATATTGAATTCTTTTTTGGTTATACATGTATATTCATTGTTTAACATATTTCCTTATGAATCATGTTGAGAGAGAAAAATCACATCAAAAGGGAAAAACCATGAGAAGAAAAATAAAAATAACAAGTGAACATAGCATGTTAGAGCAGTATGAATGAATTTTAAGCTCATTTTCAAAGGTTCTTCATATCTTTATTATCAGATAAGAAAGGGGAGGTGTGAAATTGTGTTTCCAGAAACAAAGAAAAGTCATCTGCTGCTGTAATGACTTAAGGTAACTTTGGTTATGAGTCTTTTCAGAACCAAATTTTATATATATATATATATAATTTTTTTTTGAGAGAGGGAGAGAGAGAGAGAGAGAGAATATGTGTGTATATACCAATTAGGTGACTCAGTGGAAAGAGTATTCTGCTTGGAATCAGTCAGGAAAATTCTTTTTTCCTGAGTTCAAATCTAGTTTTAGACATTTGATAGCTATGTGACCCTGGTAAAGTCACTTAATTCTGCTTGTCATGGTTTCTTTACATTCCTGTAAAATGAGTTAGAGAGGGAAATAGCAAATCACTCTATTATCTCTGCCAAGAAAAGCCCAAATGGTGTTACAAATAGTTGGGTATGACTGAAACAATTTAATAACAAAAAAATAGAGAGACAAAAACAGAGACAGAGAAACAGTTGGAGAAAGACAAAGACAGAGGGCTAGAAGGAGCTAGAGAGGAAGAAAGGAGAGAGAGAGAAAAAAATAGTAATAAAAATAAAAATTACTGGGAAAGATTTCTTCAGTTTATTTAATAAATAACATTATGATAGAGGTTCCATGCTTTCTTTGTATTCCCAGAATTTAGCACAGTCCCTGGAATATAGAAAAAAAAATTACCAAATGGTAGTTGGCTGCCTGAATGAGTAATTATATAATTAGAGATGGGTTGCATTAACATTAATTAACAAGACACCACCCAAATATATTTCTGAATTATTCTAGAATTCTGGATGCTAATATTAAGTATGGGACCAGATCAAATTAGGAGCTAAGAGGGGGAACCTGCAAGTAAGTATGGTCTACCCCACTCTAAACTTTGTACTATATTTTTATACTGGGAGGGAGGGAAAGTGAATTTATCCTTATAAGATCCTCCAGTGTGGAAACTATCCCTCCACCAGTTCAACTGGGTAATTCATTCATCTATAATTTATAGTATTACAAGGTTTTCCAGGACACTGAGAGTTTCAATTACTAATTTATGTTCACAGTTGGTGTGTCCCAAAGTAGGAATTGAAACCAAGTCTTCCTAAAGGAGGGAGGGAGAGAGGAAAAAATCTGAAACTTAAAATCTTACAAAAATGAATGTTGAAAACAATGTAATTGGAAAAATAAAATAACACTGAGACCAAAAAAAAAGAAGACAAACACACATATGGATATACCACATACACACATACACAAAGAAAGAAACTAGTTCTTATTAAATTGCTAATAAGTCCATTGGGAAATAAGGCTAGACACCATACTGAAAAAAATGTGATCTGAGATAGGTTTAAATTGATCTGTAATTTTTCTATAGGGTTTGCAGAATATAGTGGGAAAAGTTTTGAATTTGGAGCTAGGAACAACAGAAAAACCATGGTGTGACATTGAGTGTGCCACTTAAATTCTCTAGATCTATGTGACAATTCAGTGTATCACTTAAATTCCTTCTAGCTTTAAATTTATTATAAAATTAAAACTTTGATTGAAGCCACTATTAAGAATTATATTATTTTATTTGGAAAATGATAGAGATCAAATTGGACACAGAATACTAGTTAAATGATGAGATCATATTCACTTCCTGATGTCTTCTGGCCTCAAATCCAACCCTCTTTCCATTCTTCCACAATGTAAAGAATGTATGACTTGGTGGGAAGAAAACTTCTGGTCAGATTATAATTCTGTTTCTTGTACTTAATCTGCATAAAAACCCCTTATTTTATCAGGCTCCCAATTTTTTAATCTTTAATTGATGGAATTAGACTCAGTGACTTCTAAGGTTCTTTTAATATTACATTAATAATCTTTTAATGAGATTATAGGTATTTTTGACTCTTGTTTTAATACCCATATAGTAGATAAAATATAATGTTTTATAGAGGGTATAATAAATTCAAACTCTTGAAATAGAGTTTTTGAGTAATTAATAATTAACTTATTAATTAAGCTATCCAGCAATCATTAAATTGATGGTCAGTGGTTTCTTCCAGTAATCAAATAAGACTTCAGAGACCCTAAAATGTCATACATGTCTTCTGAAAGGAAACTCCCATGCCAAATGAAGTTCAACCCTGATTGATGGATATTTAATGAAGAAGTGGGCTAAAAGTCTTCAGCTCCTCCTGCTGAGAACGTGGCTTGATCATGAAATTCAGCAACCTCATTGGATCTAGGAAGAGGAAGACATTTCTATATGAACTTCTCCAGATAGTTTTCTCTTTCACAAAGTGAGTTCCCCTACTCTCTAATGGAAGGGATCAAGGACAGTAGATTTTATTCCCAAGCAAAGGCTTATCTAGAGGTTATACTTTAAACAAAAATTAGGTTTCCTAATTAGGTAGAGGAAATACCCTTAAGCAAGGAGATCACAGACCCAGTGAATTATTGAAAATCAAGTTATAGCAAAATTTATTCCTCAACCTTGTGCTTTTTGCTTGTGTTCGTGCAGATCCTTCTCTAGGAAGGGCACCAGCTGAAACTGTTGGCAAGATACCTGTCAGATATTTTAAAAATACATTTTTGAATGAATAAGTTATCAAGAGTTATCTATGAATAAGGAATCAAGTAGGATATGAGAGAAAATGCACAAAACTTTTAGAACTCAAAAAATTTGGTAGAGCCACCTTGGTGTAATGGAGCCAACATTAAATTTGGTCAGAGAATCTGAGTTTAACTCCTCTGTAACTTATTAATTAGTGGTTAGTACAATTTATAGATTAATACTACTTATAAATTATGGACTTCATTTTCCTCATCTATAAAATGCAAAATTAGACTAGATGATGTCAGAGGTCATCACATCTCTTTCTCTCTCATTTCTTTGACCCGAATATGCATGAACTGGGTCAATTTCTTATCTGGTTGATATACTTTGTTCAATAATTTTTTTACTTGTGTCTGACTCTTCATAACTCCCTTTGGGGTTTTCTTACCAAAGATAATAGAGAAATTGCCATTTTCTTATCCATCTTATTGTACATATGAGGAAACTGAGGCAAACAAAGTTAAATTACTTCCTGATGTTTCACAGTTGGGACCACATTTGAATTCATGAAGATGAGACGATAAGTTCCAAGCACAGTGCTCTGTGCATTGAATTACCTAGATGCCCCTTCTGACCTATAACAAAAGGCAAAAATAAGATACCTACTTAAAAGAATTGTTTTGAGTACCCAAAGATATCAATAAATCCATATGTTTTTGGTAAATGTCTCCTATGTGTTAGGTATTGAGTTGGCTCTGATAGATACAAAATCCCAAACAATGAAATAATCCCTGTCCTCAAGGAGTCTGCATTCTACCAGAGTAATTAATGTATGAATATAAATAAATTAAATATGTATGTATATAAATAAAAGAAATGTCTGGGAAGACTTATTAATAGTTGGGGGCAGAGGATAGATCAGGAAAGACCTCCTGCAGAAGGTAGCATTTGAGATTAGATTTAAAGAAGTCTGGAAATTGTAGGAGATAGAAGCCAGAAGCATGAAGGACAAGTGATAGAAAAGCACAAATGCAGTAGATGTCATTTCTCCTGTCTGATAAATAATAGCTAAATTTTGACTTGACTGCAAAATGGTAATAATGTGCAGTATGTCAGGAAAGGTATAATAAAGTCAAATTATAAAGGAATTTAAATGTCTAATGGAAGATTTTACATTAATAATAAGTGATAAGGAATCATCTGAAATTTTTGAGTAAAGAAGTAATGTGGTCAGATCAGTCTTTTCAGAATATGTCTTTGGGAATTATTTAGAGGCTATATTGAAGAAGGGAGTGACTGTAAGTAAGGACATCAATTAGAAAACGACTGAAATAGTTCAGGTAAGAGGTATGAGTATCTGAATATGAACTGGTGATAAAAGTAATGGGGAAATGTTCAGCAATTCAAAATGTCCTCAATACATGTGAACTACTGTTATTATCAATAACAAAAATCATTGCTATATCCAATAGCAAGAGCATCTGTCATTTCAATCATCCTAAGAAAAGTTTCCTGAAAGATGTGGGGGCTTGTGCTTGGCGTTGAGAGAAGAAGAAAGAAAACAAGAGTTACTCTATTTTCTTGCTTACTTTCAGAAGTGTTAGTTTTCTCAAGGGAGGTAAAACAGGAGGTTGAGATGATGGTGAATTGCATAATGGATGTTCAGTTCCTCTAGAGGAGGTGGAGGAGAGATTGGCTACACTATTGGCTGGGCTCCCCATTCCTGCAGATGCTATAAATGAAACCCAGTGAGACTTCTGGAATCTCCATCACTATAGACTGGCACCAAGTACCTATGAGCTGAGCCACATATTTTGTTTAGATTTATTCTCTCCCCCCCTTCCACAGAACCAAAAGTAGATTTATATGTTTCACTTCATTATCTTTAGCTTTCATGGTGAATTGACAGAGCCAAACATCAAGTTATTATGAAGATGCAAAAATATTCAATATTTAATTGAAAAGCATTTTTCCCCTGGATAATACTCTTGATATAGCAGTGAAGCACATGAGTATTTTCTTCATTTTAACAGATGAAGAAATGAAGTGTCATCCAAGATTAGAGGAATCAGGATTATGAATCATGATTATAATAGAAAGAACACTAGCATTAGAATTGGAAGGTGTAGGTTTTAATCCTGATTCCAACACTTATTGGCAAGTGTGACCTTGGGCCAGTCATTGGATCATGTCATCATAAATCTTGAAGTGACCTTGGATGCTCTCTATTTTTTATAATAGCTTTTTAATTTTCAAAATATAAGTGAAAATAGTTTTCAACATTCACTCTTGCAAAACCTTGTGTTCCATATTTCCTCCCTCCGTCCCCATTTCTCACTCCCTTAGACAGCAAGTAATTCGGGATAGATTAAACATATACAGTTCTTCTAAACATATTTCCATATTTATCATGCTGCTCAAGAAAAATCATATCAAAGGGAGAAAATAAGAAAAAAAAACAAGCAAGCGAGCAACCACAACAGCAACAAAAGTGAAAATACTATATTGTGATCCACATTCAGTTCCTATATTCCTCTCTCTGGTTGCGGATGGCTCTTTCCATCATAAGTCTACTGAAAGTGCTTTGAGTCACCTCATTGTTACAAAGAACCAATTCCATCAAAATTGATCATCACATAATCTTGTTGCTGTGTACAATGTTCTTTTGCTTTTACTCATTTCACATAGATGCTCTATTTTAATACCATCATTTCACAAATGGGGAATCTGAGAAGTTTAAGTGATTTGATCAGCGTCACTCAGTGTCAGATGCCTTATGTGAAGGCAAATCTTCCAAAGTCAATGTTCCTTCCACAATCACAAAATGTGTAAAATTATCTTCAAATTACTTAACTCACAGAGCTGTTGTGGTTAATTTAAGAAAGGAATTTACAAGCTGCAACCTACAGATTGAATTGTTGATTATGAGTGGAAATATGTATGACAATAATAGATTTTGGGTAGGGATTGTATTACTAGCTATGAGACTTCAGACAAGCTACTTAATTTCTATATTCCTTAGGTAAAGTGTGGATGAGGGAGGGGGTTGATTAATTTTCCATTAAGGCTCTTTTTGGCTTTATATCTGTATCTATGACTTTTAGTTAGTGATTTGGGAAAGCCTCATGAAAGTTTCATGTAACTTAGGTCTTGAAATATGAAAGTATTTCAGCAGATGAAAAGTTGGCAAGGAAGACTAACCTAGACAAAGGAGATAGAAAAAAACAAAACATATGGTCCATTTTGCCTGAAATGTATGTAAACAGGTAGTAGGAGATAAGGCCAGAAGATCTCACTACTGACATATTATCAAGATTTTGAGTGTTAGGTTGAATTTAGCCTATTCAGGCAACAATGGAAAATTATTCTTTTTTTTGTTTGTTTTTCTTTTCTTTTTTCTTCCTTCCTTCCTTCCTTCTTTCTTTCTTTTGTCTGTCTTTTTTCTTTTCTTTTCCTTCTTTTCTTCTTCCCTCCCTCTTTCCCTCCTTCCTTCCTTCTTTCTTTCCTTCCTTCCTTCCTCCCTTCCTCCCTTCTTTCTTTTTTCTTTCTTCCTTTCTTTTTCTTTCTTTCTTTCTTTCTTTTTCTTTCTTTCTTCCTTCCCTCCGTCTCTCCCTTCCTTCCTTCCTTCTTTCCTTTCTTCTTTCTTTCTTTCTTTCTTTCTTTCTTTCTTTCTTTCTTTCTTTCTTTCTTTCTTTCTTTCTTTCTTTCTTTCCTTCCTTCCTTTCTTTCTTTTTTTGAATGGAAAAGTCACACAAAAGGATGCCTTAGAAAATTCAGTTTCACAAAAGTCTTCAAGGTTGTTGTTCATCCTTCATTCTTGAAGAGAATCAATGGCGTCAGGAGGATGAGCTTGACTTGCAAGTGAATTAGATTTAACTGAGGCAGAGCTGTACAAAGTCATCAACCTTACTCTTTCTTTACTCCAATGATTCAGAGTCCAATGGCAACATATAAGTTAGGTGACTGAGATAGTTCAGGCTGCAGTGAGAAACCTTGACCTTTTTAAACTATGGTCTTTCCCATATTTCAGTTAGTCTTGAGACAACCTGATTCGGTGATTGAAGATGATCTATTTTGTTTACTCAAAATAATCAATTTGGGACAAAAAGACGCTCAGGGTTTCTAATCAGAAGAGAAACAATTGCTATTTACATCCATATTCTAAATCATCAAAACTCAGACAATAAACAAATGAGGCTTGAGCTCAAACCCAAGACTTGGGGAACTATTATTGGCTAATCTGTGAAAACTATTGTGTTGGGTTTAAAGGCATAGTCAAGTAGGTCCTTTTGAATCTCATTGAGCTTTAATAAGCATGGTTTTTGAGAGCTATATTTCAAGAAATCATAATCACATTAGGCGAAAGAATTGTCTCAGTTTTTCTGGGGAAAAATAGAATAAATGATTAGGGAAGAAAAAAAAAGAAAAGAAAAAATCTAACTGCTAAAATTGTAAGATATCTTGTGAAATATAAATAATCAAAATTATGTTCCTTTGGACAGAGCACACACATATAAGGATATAGAGGAGGAAGGAAGGAAAAAAGGTAGGAAGGAAGGAAGAAAGGAAGAAAGATAGAAAGGAAGGAAGGAAGGTAGGAAAGAAGGAAGGTAGGAAGGAAAAAAGGTAAGAAGGAAAGAAGGAAGGTAGGAAGGAAGGAAAGAAGGCAGGAAGAAAGGAAGGAAGGTAGGAAGGAAGGAAAGAAGGTAGGAAGGAAGGAAGAAAAGAAAGGAAAAAAGAGGGGAGGGAGGGAGGAAATAGCAGCATTACCCAAGTGAAACTGATCAATTGGATGCTCAGTCAGGCAATTACCACTACATTGAGATTATTTTTTACTATTCATTCTCAAAGAAGACCAATGACAATAGGAGAATGATGTCTTGAGTTGCAAATGAATTGGATTTAAGTGAGGCAGAGATGAGCTATCAGGATATATTAGAAAGAGAAGAGAATGGAAAGAAAGAGCTCAGTCTCTTGGGAAAAAATGCAGAATGACTATAATGAGAAAAATGAGAAAGGGTAAAATGCTGACCTAAAAATAATGGTAGGAATGGAAG